>NC_051184.2:68522480-68814980 GCF_013339695.2 Rhipicephalus sanguineus | reverse complement strand
TGAAATACCAGTAACCTTAGGCAATAAAAGTAAAACGAAATTGTACAGCACGACTACATACAGAAACGATGTACTGTAGAAAATGCACGAAGTGTCGCTAGCGTAAGCGTCAAAAACCATCAAAGTTGTCAGAAGAAACAATCGTGCTAGATAAGCTATTCCTCGCCTGTATAGATGCCGGTAAAGAAAGTTCCCCAATGTACTGCGAAGCGAAATGAAAGACGTAGTATCCTTAACATGATTGGTTTACGAAGTCTCGCGATGAGGTGGTTTAATTTAGTCATTTTCTGTTTATATTCATTCACTTGCTGTGCAAGTGAAAAAATTCAGTTTCGCCGCAAGGGCGAAGCAATGAATGCGATAGCAAGAAAAGCGGCCCCTGATGGACGCACTGCTACGCTTCAGAAACATCTGCCCCCAGGCAGCAACTACCGCGCGAACAGACAGCGGAAGGCAAGGTTCTCCCTGCGCAAATATTAGAAGAAGCGAGCGAGCCGGCCGGCGCCTTTTAGATGCGCCCGTTGCGTACCTCGCGCCATCTCGCTGGTAATGAAGAAACGTTTATAAGCGCCTGCCATCTCCGAGTCCTGCCAGCGGTAAAAAGTGTGTATATAACGCTCGCCGTTAGCTACTTGAAGGATCTGCGCTTTGTGGCGTAGTGGTTAGCGCCACGCGCTGCGGAGAGAGAGGAACAAAATATTTTCCGCCAAGATTTTCTGCCAAATTCAAAGATTTTGGGCTGCAATCGATAGAAACAACCTTCATTTCAGGCAGAAACTAGAGGGAGAAAATTAAATTAATGCGTTTTTCACAAACTGGCGCGTCTAGCGGCCGCGCCGAGAACTAGAGGAAGTGACGTTTGGTGATGCTACATACACCTGAAACGGGGCATGCCAACAATGCCAGCCGTCGACTGCGTCTCTCAAGCCGTTCAGCTTCCACTGTGGTTCCCAGAATCACTATACGAACAGCACCGGCAGCGAACAATGTTCCCGACTGGGGTAAAGCATCCGGGCTACGTGGAAGGCGGTACGTGGGATGAAAGGAGAGGCGGAGAAAGAGAAACGGAGGACAGGGAGACGTGCACCGCATGCGCTTCGGAGAATGTGACGTTACGGCTCGCGCTGGCGTGCAGTCGCCACGCGCTGACAATCCACAAAAATTACAGCCAACTGTTCAAAAATACGCAAAATTAACTCTGTTTATCGGAAAACTCGCGTCTTCCGAGTAGAGTTTTGGTATTCTCGTCATTCTGTCCAATTTCTGTTCAGTATCCCTTTAGTCATGCACTGGCGAACGTGCATTCAAACGGAGGCTACGCTAGCGACAATGTTGAAAAGTTGATATGTGCTTTCTTTCCTAATTGCGCATACTTTTGCTGTACAAAATAGTTAAATGCGAAGGGGAGAGAGAGAGAGAGAAATAAACGTTTATTTGTGAAACAGTGTTCCGAGCGATGCTCGGTATCACCCTAAGGTGGGAGGGCTCCCTAGTCCAGGAACCCCATGGCTTCAACTGCCCTCTTGGCCCTGATGACAAGTTGTCGCTGATCTTCCAGGTCCTCGAGGGCGAGCTTGGCCTCCCACGTTTCGGTTAGGTGGTCGTCGTTCGTGTTTAGTGCTGGATTGACGTCCGTCTCCGGTTGAATATTGAGGTCTACATGACATGGGCACTCCAGGAGCAAATGTGCCAGGGTGTCCGGTACGCTGCAGAGCTGGCACATGAAGCTCTACCCAACGAAGGGGAGTTGAAAAAATCTGTGACGTCCTTATATTATAATTTAAAATATTTTCAAGAATTGGAAAATTCGTCCAATTTCCGCTTCTTCTGCGCTTCTTCGCAAAAGCCGCGTCGCTTTTTTTTTTGGGGGGGGGGGGGGGGGGGGAGGTTATGTTATGACGATTATTCCGTTGTTAGGTCGGTAGCATCTGGCAACTGTGCTGGGAAGGATCATTATGTCGACAGAGAAGGAAAATAAGAAGATGGATTTAGCCTTCGAGTCGTCTTAGGCGAATGCACAAGAGACTTTGCCAGTTTCTTCTCTTTACATAGCTTGTCGAGTGATCATTAGTTCCAAGTTGAATTTAATTTTTTCCCTTTGTGCGAGGTTCTACCAACCAGTACAATTGTACTACATCGTTACGTTTTCTCTCCACAGCTAACTGGTACTGGTGAAAGGCTTTATGCGAAGATCAGAAGCAGGCTCTTGAATGAAATACCCCTGTGCTTTGCTATGCTTAGGGTTCTGCAGAACAACGCCAATGCTTTCAGCTACGTGGTGACCCACCTAGCGCGAGGAGGACTAGGAGGACTGTAAGTATCAGCACCATATTGTAATTTTATCTGCGCCTTGTAACGATATAAATGAGTACAGATGTTGCATTAACCGTCCAATGAACACCATTCCTACGCAGGAACCGATACGCTACACGTCTAGTTACTTCAAGAACTCCCTACCATCCGCACAAAAATGCAGTAGCATTCCACCTGACAAGCGGTAAGCAAACACCTTACGCAACATTTAAATGGTAATTTTAGAATAACAGAGAGCTGAGCTAGTTGGTACGTATTCATTCTAAAAAGAGACAGGGCGTGCAAACACGGACACAAGAAAGAGATCAGGACACCACAAACGCCGACTAACAACTGAAGAGACGCACAACGGCTGAAAAGAAAGAAGGCACGAAAACTTATCTGCGCATGCCCATGCAACCGGCGAACCTATCAATCCGGCACGTGTTGCGGTCTACGTGGAAGATAACTGTTAAGGCATTTATTTCATCTTTATGCAAGTTAATCGACGGTTGGCTCACGCATGCGCTACCACTATTCTCGATATGCCATGCTTCAATCATCAGACGCGTTTCTTCATTTCTATGCCGGTACAACACTGCGCATTCATCGAATTTTGGCGTGCACTTACAATCTCGACAATGTAAAGATATATCAGATGGTGAGCCTCCTGTTAGCGATCTCTTATGTTCCAACAATCTCTGGTTAATGCATCGGCCCGTCTGTCCTACGTAGAAGCGGCCGCAGCTGAAAGGGACCTTATACACCACACTCGTACGGCAATCAGTGAATTTGTTGGTGTGTTTTACGAAACAATTATCGGTCCGCTTCTTGTATTTTACTCGCTCATTCTTCCTCTGCACAGCGGCACAAATCTTACCTAGCTTATTGGCAGCCGTGAAAACAACATTGACGCCGTATCAACTTCCTACTTTCTTTAGCCTGTGAGATATGCAATGAATGTACGGAATACCTACGACACGTTTCTTCATATCGCTTTCTGCAGCCATGCTCGGACTTAACACAATAGATTTCTTTAAACGCTCAGCGACCGTGGCCACTGCATCACGAGGATACCCTACATCTAAAAGACGCGTAACCTGTGCGCTAAAGCTATCACTCATTTTGTGCTCACACGACTTGGTGAGGGCTGACTTAAGGCAAGACATGGCGATGCCGTTTTTTACAACCTTCGAGTGCTTCGACGAAAAATTTAACAGCGGTTTGGAAGATCTAGGAGAATACTGCCAGCACACGTGGTTCTTCTGGAACGTTAAGGAAATGTCTAGAAATTGTATTCCATTATTCTGAGGCACCTCTTTAGTAAAGCTCAGCCCTCCTCCATTTAATTCAAATTTTTCGCTCACGGAAGTTACCACCTTTTCAAAGTCCTCATCACTACAAGAAATCAAGTAGTCGTCGACATAACGAAAAACCTTAATAACCGAATTACCTAAGGCGCCTTCCAAAAGATTGTTAATCTTGCTAAGGTATAAATCATTAAGAACCGGAGCAACCTTAGAACCAATACATATCCCTGATTTCTGCACATAAACACCTTCCTTCCAACCTACCAGCGTCGACTTTAAATACATGGAAAGGATTTCTAGAAATGCCCCGGTAGAAACACCACATTTATCGGTGAAAACCGTCTGGTCGCCTTGTTCGTTAATACATTCATTAACACATTTTAACAAGTCCTTATGCGGCAAAGAATAATATAGGTCTTCAATATCCATACTAAACGCTTTACAACAGCCGGGGTTCTCCTCTGAGAGGAACTGAACTAGCGCCTGAGAATTACGCATACGAAAAGGGTCTGAAAAACTCAAAGAGGTTAAGCAGTTCTGCAAATAACTAGATACAGCGACTTGCCAGGTGCCTTGCTCTGAAACGATTGCTCGAAACGGAATCTCGTTCTTATGTGTTTTGGCTGAAAAAAACAATTCTAAAGTAAGTGATTTAGCCTTCTTGACATTACAAGCTATTCTCTCAAGATTATGTCTTAACAAAAGGTCGACAGCACGTTGCCTAACTACCGATGGCTTAAGTTTTACCGTCCTAAAATTCTTTTCTATGGCTGTTAATGCTTTTTCTGAGAACAACCTGTCCGGCATAATTACAAAATACCCTTCCTTATCTGAAATTACTGGCCTGAGTTTCTTCTCGACACAGTAATTAACCAAAGGCCGGATAGGATCAGAACACTTGAGATGCATATTAGAACCCTTGATGCTAGCAACGCAGTCTGAAATGCAGTGGGAACGCTCTTCTTCAGAAACAAGTCTAGTGATTGTACGCGGCAAACTTAAAACGTCTATTGGTTTCAGGTTCGGCTTAAAACAGTATTTAGGACCTAAGGCTAGGGTTTTGCAGTGACTATCATCTAAGGCAGCTCCTCCAAGGACTAGCAAGTTATTTTGCGGTGAAACAGTACAAATAATCTTCCTCTTACATGGTTGAAGTTCTCGAAGTTTTACCCTCCATATGAATTCCGCATGCTGGTTAGCTACCCTCATCCAGTCGGCGTATATCTGCTTCTTGCGGCGGTCGTCACGTGAAGTCGAGCAACGGACCTTGAGGCATTCCTGGTAAAATCTCACTTGACGCCATGATTCCGCGGTCAATATGGCACATATTGACCGGCAATATGGCACATATTGACATGAGCCCTTTTCCGTGTTCTCCTACTTATCTGAACAATCCTGCCTCCTTGGCTTCTTTAATTGCTATTTGCTTGGTCCGTGCTAGAACTTTTTCATGGTTTTCTAAGAATAGAGTTTGCCCAGTTGAAGTTCAGCTTTTGTGCGGCTTTCTGCAACCATCTACCGGACATGCCAGGAGGATATGTGCCATATTGACCGCGGAATCATGGCGTCAAGTGAGATTTTACCAGGAATGCCTCAAGGTCCGTTGCTCGACTTCACGTGACGACCGCCGCCAGAAGCAGATATACGCCGACTGGATGAGGGTAGCTAACCAGCATGCGGAATTCATATGGAGGGTAAAACTTCGAGAACTTCAACCATGTAAGAGGAAGATTATTTCTACTGTTTCACCGCAAAATAACTTGCTAGTCCTTGGAGGAGCTGCCTTAGATGATAGTCACTGCAAAACCCTAGCCTTAGGTCCTAAATACTGTTTTAAGCCGAACCTGAAACCAATAGACGTTTTAAGTTTGCCGCGTACAATCACTAGACTTGTTTCTGAAGAAGAGCGTTCCCACTGCATTTCAGACTGCGTTGCTAGCATCAAGGGTTCTAATATGCATCTCAAGTGTTCTGATCCTATCCGGCCTTTGGTTAATTACTGTGTCGAGAAGAAACTCAGGCCAGTAATTTCAGATAAGGAAGGGTATTTTGTAATTATGCCGGACAGGTTGTTCTCAGAAAAAGCATTAACAGCCATAGAAAAGAATTTTAGGACGGTAAAACTTAAGCCATCGGTAGTTAGGCAACGTGCTGTCGACCTTTTGTTAAGACATAATCTTGAGAGAATAGCTTGTAATGTCAAGAAGGCTAAATCACTTACTTTAGAATTGTTTTTTTCAGCCAAAACACATAAGAACGAGATTCCGTTTCGAGCAATCGTTTCAGAGCAAGGCACCTGGCAAGTCGCTGTATCTAGTTATTTGCAGAACTGCTTAACCTCTTTGAGTTTTTCAGACCCTTTTCGTATGCGTAATTCTCAGGCGCTAGTTCAGTTCCTCTCAGAGGAGAACCCCGGCTGTTGTAAAGCGTTTAGTATGGATATTGAAGACCTATATTATTCTTTGCCGCATAAGTATTTGTTAAAATGTGTTAATGAATGTATTAACGAACAAGGCGACCAGACGGTTTTCACCGATAAATGTGGTGTTTCTACCGGGGCATTTCTAGAAATCCTTTCCATGTATTTAAAGTCGACGCTGGTAGGTTGGAAGGAAGGTGTTTATGTGCAGAAATCAGGGATATGTATTGGTTCTCAGGTTGCTCCGGTTCTTAATGATTTATACCTTAGCAAGATTGACAATCTTTTGGAAGGCGCCTTAGGTAATTCGGTTATTAAGGTTTTTCGTTATGTGGACGACTACTTGATTTTTTGTAGTGATGAGGACTTTGAAAAGGTGGTAACTTCCGTGAGCGAAAAATTTGAATTAACTGGAGGAGGGCTGAGCTTTACTAAAGAGGTGCCTCAGAATAATGGAATACAATTTCTAGACATTTCCTTAACGTTCCAGAAGAACCACGTGTGCTGGCAGTATTCTCCTAGATCTTCCAAACCGCTGTTAAATTTTTCGTCGAAGCACTCGAAGGTTGTAAAAAACGGCATCGCCATGTCTTGCCTTAAGTCAGCCCTCACCAAGTCGTGTGAGCACAAAATGAGTGATAGCTTTAGCGCACAGGTTACGCGTCTTTTAGATGTAGGGTATCCTCGTGATGCAGTGGCCACGGTCGCTGAGCGTTTAAGAATCTATTGTGTTAAGTCCGAGCATGGCTGCAGAAAGCGATATGAAGAAACGTGTCGTAGGTATTCCGAACATTCATTGCATATCTCACAGGCTAAAGAAAGTAGGAAGTAGATACGGCGTCAATGTTGTTTTCACGGCTGCCAATAAGCTAGGTAAGATTTGTGCCGCTGTGCAGAGGAAGAATGAGCGAGTAAAAGACAAGAAGCGGACCGATAATTGTTTCGTAAAACACACCAACAAATTCACTGATTGCCGTACGAGTGTGGTGTATAAGGTCCCTTTCAGCTGCGGCCGCTTCTACGTAGGACAGACGGGCCGATGCATTAACCAGAGATTGTTGGAACGTAAGAGATCGCTAACAGGAGGCTCACCATCTGATCTATCTTTACATTGTCGAGATTGTAAGTGCACGCCAAAATTCGATGAATGCGCAGTGTTGTACCGGCATAGAAATGAAGAAACGTGTCTGATGATTGAAGCATGGCATATCGAGAATAGTGGTAGCGCATGCGTGAGCCAACCGTCGATTAACTTGCATAAAGATGAAATCAAATGCCTTAACAGTTATCTTCCACGTAGACCGCAACGCGTGCCGGATTGATAGGTTCGCCGGTTGCATGGGCATGCGCAGATAAGTTTTCGTGCCTTCTTTCTTTTCAGCCGTTGTGCGTCTCTTCAGTTGTTAGTCGGCGTTTGTGGTGTCCTGATCTCTTTCTTGTGTCCGTGTTTGCACGCCCTGTCTCTTTTTAGAATTAAATGGTAAGATGCACAGAAAAGACTAACAGTAACACGAAAAGAGCAGCTCTAGCTAGTACCCCATAGGGGGTGATAATCAATAGGAATATCGATGTATTTATTTAGCCTGCCAAAAAAAAAAGCAACAGTAGGTGGATTACCGTGGGCGGTGGCCCTCTTCCAGGGTCCATCTGGCCACAGCAGCTCGCCGGTTCTTACCCATGGTCGATAGCTGGCTTCCCAGGGACAGATCGGCAAATCGCGCCTCCCACGACCACGTTCGTATTAATTGTGCACTCGAAGAGTCAACCACGACTGCGAGGGCAGATGTATGTTATATGCGGTAGTGTTGAAGATCCTCCGCACAGGGAACATACGTCCGTCTATCTGTCTGTATATATTGTGTGTAGCGAACGACATGAAGCGTTAGACGACTACACAAAATATGGTTTGTAGATTTATGATCTTCATAAATTGTAGTGAACAGACGTTTGTTAATTAGCTTAGGAATTATAGCGACACGAACGAACCTGCAAAGATGTCTACATGAAGCTCGACGACCATGAACGCCTAATGTCGCAACGCTGCCTTGATTAGGCGCGCGGTTTCCGGGAAAAAACGCCTCGCGCTGCGTGTGATTTGAATACGTCTCCTAAACATGACATGACGTCCCCTCTAACGCTTCAGTAGCATGGGACGTCGATGCATATGAAGCTGTCAGCCATCAATGCTTCAACAACCAGCACAGCCAAGACAGGGCAAGAGGGGCAGACGCACGCACGCCTAACTCTATGATGACATTACTGCGCGCCCAACCCTCTCCCTCCCTATTTTACATGTTTTCTTACGCACTCATGTTAAAAGAACGTGAGATTAGACCCTAGTGAAAATTAAAAGGCCGTGCATTATAGTGCCAGAATCGTGCATTTTTTTCGCGATTTTAATAGGATATGCATTTTTAAATTGTGCTTTGAAAGTCGCACAAACCGGTACGGCGCGCTACCTGGTAGACAAACCATGGCACTGCGCCAAGGAATCGTTTGGATCACTGCGCGTGTTCTGCTGTTGTTTATGCGCGCCATAATCCGGTGCCTAATTTTACTGTCTGTACTTTATTAGGTATCGCCGCTTTATTAGGGCGAAAACATTGTACGTCTCATGACTCCATAAGTTTTCGAAATTTGGCGAGACCATACGATACTTTTCGAGACTTGCAGAGATTTCACGAGACCTTGTTGCTGGGATTGGCTTCAACACGAGTACTCCAAATAAATAATAAAACTCTTTCAAAGGCCACGGGACACTCCAGTGAATGCATGTAGCAGTCGGCGTACCCGAAATCACATGAGCACAATGAAAGAAGGACAATTTTTTCGAGAGGCTCGTTTCTTTTTTAGACGCAAGCGAATGAATCCAACGACCGCAATAATGACGTAAATAATATGAGCTAAGGTGGAATTTATGTCAATTTACGTATTTATTACCACACTACTATTGAAAAAATCACTTAATCTCTCCTATGCTTTCCCTGGCCTAATTATCGGTTGCATTAATTTCGACATGACCACAATGTAACATGATGCCATCAGTGACATCACATGACGTCACATGATCATCATGACGGCCCATGGCCTTACACGGGCCCTGATAGGGGGGGGGGGGGGGACGAGGAGTACAATAGGCTCAGATGAAAATGAAGAAAGAGAAAAAGAAGATGGCTTTCGCCTTCCAGTCATCTTAAGCAAGCGCATATTGTACCGTTTGACTACTCTGTACCCATTATGACGCAAAAGGATTTGACGCTGCGAGGCGACACTGCCTGCGTGGCAGCTAGCGGAAATAAAAGCCCTAATTGAACCCCCAATGTTTACTGGCGTGTAATCGCTACCACGATCCCCTAAAACTGTTTGCAGCATGTGTTGCGTGTTAGAGTTCATCGTTGCTGCAGATCAGAAAATCTTGATCCAAAATATTTCACGGCGCATTCCTCATTACTATTCCGTGATTATACACTGACCGGTAAGCTTTCCGCTAGACTAAAGAAAACAGGTGCCATAAAAGTGTGTTGTCACTACCCTTAACAGGTGTTCTAAAAAAGTGGGGCTTAGGAAAATAGTCATACCACGATGCCTAACGTCTGACCCTTGCACGCATTCCCTTAAATCCACAGCATAATGTGCGCAGAGCGTAGGAAAGAAGATGACTTTTAAGGGCTCGTTTTTCTTTGTCAGACACAATATTAATGAGAACTAACAGACATTATTGCCAAGGAAAGTATAGGAGATGTTATTTGTAGTAATTAGGATATAAATGTGATGAAAGTACAGTGGACGAAAAGATAACTTACCGCCGGCAGGGACCGAACCTGCGACCTTCGAATAACGCGTGTGATGCTCTACCACTGAGATACGGCGGCGGTCATCCTCTCGTCCACTTTATAGGCTATATATATGCGCATTTTAAACCTAGGAGTGTTAGTCAGCGCAGATCGCAGCCATGGCGGCGAGTGTGGAACACTTTTTTTTCTGCGTATTGGTGTCACGTAGCACGTGATCTTTTTCCGAGCCGGCAGCTGACCAATAATCCCTGACGCGAATGGGCAGAAAAAGAGTGTTCCACACTCGCCGCCATGGCTGCGATCGGCGCTGACTAAAACTACTAGGTTTAAAATGCACATATATACCTTACAAAGTGGACGAAAGGATGATCGCCACCGTAGCTCAGTGGTAGAGCATCGGACGCGTTATTCGAAGGTCGCAGGTTCGGTCGCTGCCGGCGGCAAGTTATCTTTTCGTCCACTTTACTTTCATCACATTTATATCCTAATTACTACAAATAACATCCCCTATACTTTCCTTGGCAATAATGTCTGTTAGTTCTCATTAATATTGTGCGCAGAGCGTGTTACACCAAGTGTACAGCGACGCCGACGCAGAAATTCCCTTCCACTGACCTGATACTTCCCGTTGCCGTAACCAATATTTCCGGATATTGATGTTGTGCAAACGTTTCGCTCGAAGTTGTGTTAGTGTCAGCAGTCCACACATTGAACTAAATCGCTAAAAATGTATGCGTAATTTTAAGTTATCACTCGCTAAGGAATGTGCGCTATGTGCAACAATATTACATTGCGGCGGAAACCAGCTAGCGGTGATCGTCATAGTCAATGCTTATAGCCAGCATCAATTTATGGATGGATCGATGGGGCTGTATCCTATCAATCGGGTGGCGGCTCACGCCACCAAGCCGTAACTCATAATGAAGTGTTAATTCTATAAGCCAGAAAATTTTCTCCGAGGGGGGGGGGGGGGGGGTTCAACCATACTTTATGCATGTTTGTGCGTACGTTTGTTTGTGTGCGTGTATATACACGCAAAGACAGTGATAATTTGGGGAGAGGGCGTGTTTGAACCCCCCAACCCCCCCCCCCCCCCCCCTTAGCTACGCCCCTGCTCTATGTAGTGAAAGACTATTCACTCCTGCCTTGATTTTAGCCGCGAATCAGCTAACCCCTATTGGTTTTTTCTGCCTGTTTAAAGTTCATTTTGCCTTCACTGCCCCTAAACCCCAATGCTTTCAATAATTCAGTCCCATTGCCTTGGATTGTACGGTGAAAGCATTTACAGAAATGTGTCAGGTACACTGGTAGATGGCGCCACTGTCGGACAAAAAAAATCCATAAAATGTTAAAGGAACACGAAATGCAAACAATAAGTCAACGTTGATTGTTGAAATAGCGTTCCACAAACCTCGTGGTGCTTGTTTTGTGCCAAGGAAATGCTTATTTTGAAAGAAAATCACGTTTTAGTGGTTTGCACGGCGTTGGCGCGCTTCAAATCACCCGCCTGAACGGGCCTTCTGACGTGGCAGTTGCCGTGTCCAACGTTGCCCGCCTTTACTGCCCGACCGCCAACGCTACGGTTTCTTGCACAACAGCGACCATCAACTTTGCCAAGACGCAGCCACGGGCCACTCCGACACTGTATAGTTCACTGTAATGAAGCTAAGCTTGGCCAGCAGCAGCAGTAGAGTATCAAAAGTGCGAAAATAGCGAGAGCCAAGCGCACGCAGCATTACACGTTACCGAAACTACCACTGAGACGTGTAGCTCAGCGAAAACGGAACTTTTCAGCCTCTCGCGCGGTTCCCCATGTCAACGCCAAGAGATTCTTTTTCTCGTGAATCAAACAGAAACGAACAAGCAGCGTTTTGTTACGTGTTGTGATGCACGGGAGGTTCTTTGTTATCGCACCTAATTTCATTACTAGGTATTAATTGTACTCGGAACTCTTGACGTCATCAGGATAAGTTCCAAAATGTCCCACTCGTGGCGCACATCGTGTCCTACATTTACCTTAATTTCTCGATTAGTAGTGCACTGCTGTTCATACTATTGACGTTTTAGACGTTCTCACACATTGACCTTTCAATCTGACATCAATTGTTATTTGCCATTAGTGTCCCTTCAAGCTACCCAGGCGCTACGGTGCCTATAGTGCGCTATTGGGTTTTTAACATATCCTTAACGCATATAGCCTGCCGGGCATGCACGAATTGTCAGAGCACCTATTCGTGAGAACGTTATTCTCAAACTTTCTCGTAGAAAATTTCGCTATAACACCTGTAATCGTGTGTAGAAACAAGCTGATTTTTTTTATTTTTATTTATTTTTCGCTTTTGAATACAGTTTCGCCGAGAATGACCAGGTTCAAGGTGGTGTACAGCGACCCTGGGAGCAATTGCATTATTTTGATAAAAGCACCACCAAGCCGTCACAGAGGCAAGTTTTCCTTCGTCGTTATGTTGGATGGTCGCTAACTTAAGGAGTAGTAAGACGTTGCGCATAATAGTAAGTATATGTACCAAAATCAGCGAAAAATTATCATAAATTGTTTAGAAGAGCTTGATCTTCCCGAATTGTACAAAGCACTATATCAGTGGTCTCCAACACGCGTCCCGCGGACCACATGGGGGTCGCGAACCTTTCGCTAGCGGCCCGCGGCTTCACAAGGAATAAACTTTTATGACTTTGCTAAATTGTATTCGCATTATTTTCTCGCCTATTGCGGTTAATAACGCTTTTCGGCCAAGCTACAGATACGGCACTGGTTTCAAGCATTTTTTTTTTTCTTGAGGCACCCCATGCGGTCACTATGTGCTAAACATCACCGCAGCACACAAACTGTACTTCAGAATTTTAGTCATTCTGGATATGAGTATTGATATGTTTCTCGAAGCCTGACGTCAAATCTCCTTCAGATATGACCCATTTATGGGATATAGAAAACGCGTTTTTTTAAATCGCAACGTTACGTGACATTTTAATTGTTAAAACCCTACTAGCCCCTACCCCCTCCCCGATCTTACGTTTTTGAGTGTCCCGGCCCTTGCTGGACTAAATTTGGCGACTATGAGTGCTGCCCGCCAGCTGAGGTGAGCTTGAGACCCCTGCGCTATATGATAAATTATGAAGATCATATAAATCTCAAAGTATCTGAAAAGAAAAAAATGCCTTGAATGAAAGCACCAAAACTCAACTTTGTATTATCGCGTCTAGTGAAGATACACGCATCGATAGCACAAGAATGCGAACCCTTTCTGCATAATGTTCTCATGTATATAGGAGCTCTACCGCTTGGAATGCTGACGCCACCGTCGGCGTGACGCGGTATGAGGGATCGCGCGGACACAGCGCCCGCGTCGGTTGCTTCAAGAGCCCCGAAGCGAGGGTGAATACGAGAGTCTATAGTCCCACCCAAACTGCGGCTCTGACTAAGTGGGATAGTTTCCCCGCTTCCGGTGGGTGCTTGATAATAAATTAAAGCACTGCAATATGTCTTGGCTGCCTTTGCATGCGTCTTACATGGTAGGCTGCTGCTCGGTGCAGCAGTGCTGGACGCACGCAACGGAGCCCCATGTGAGCCCTGTCAGTTGCCCCATGTCAGTTGCGTGGAGCTTAAAGGGGCCCTGCGACACAAATTAAGCGTGTCGTTTTAATTGCTTCTTCAGGAACTGTGGAATGCACCGATATTGTTGCGCAAGTGTCAACGCCGAAAACAAAGATGCTATAATTTTATTCCGACAGAGAAACCACCTTGATTTCGGACTACAGCGACACTTAGCGCTTATTCTTGTGATCAGGGGTGACGCTTCGTCACGTGGCAGTGACGACAAAGGCCGCGCTTTTTGACAGGCTTGGCACGAAAAGTTCGTGTAACATTCATATGGTCCCAGTTAGGCCACACTATTGTGACCTAAAAGTTGTAAAAGCACTTTTTATTCTTCCTCCGATAGAAAAGGATTTCTGTTTTTCAATGTGAAAGGTTGAAAACAATTGCAAAACGACGCTCGGTTCGCTGCGCAACGGTACGTCTCTGTAAGAGGCGCGCGGTGATTTGAACCAGCCTTTGACGTCAGTGGCAGAGTGAAATGTGAAAGGGAATGTTTTTTTTCTCGTCACCTGCTGTGGTTTTGAAATTCGAAGACTACTGACTTCCGTTCCCGTGCACTAATTTTGATAACTCTTGTTTCGTCCATCTCAGTATTAAACGCTACACACAATCCAGTGCTGTAGAATGCAGATGCAACAACGTTGCAGGACCCTTTAAATTAAAAAACTTAGGATCCACAAGCCGCCACCGTCCACAATTCGTGTGCGCAGCCATCACTTCCTCGATGAAGACTTGTGCTACTGCGTGGGGCTGTGATGTTCAGTGAGGAACATAAAGCGTGCACTGAGACGCTCGCACGTGCTGGCTACCCGGTTAATGACGCTCCACCCCCCCCCCCCCCCCTCAAAGCTGATCCACAATTTCCCCAACCCCACATCACCGTCAAGGATTAGGTTGTTATACTACCAAATTCAAGTTGGCCCACCCAAACCCATGCGTTTTCAAGGCAGGCGTATGTATTTTTGCAGGAAAAGTGTCAGACCTCTTGCGTTACGGAGACAGTTTTGGCACCAAATTGCTGGAATGCTCACCAAAAAATGTTGCGCATTAAAAATTTGCATTCTAGTCCTCCGACATCGTTTTTGCAGTGCTTTGCAGTGCAAAATATGATGAAGTGCATGCTTTTCTTATAGCATACTTATGTACGCGGCTATTTGGGTTATACTGTGCTTTCTTCAGTTAAAATTACACTGCATTCTGTACGCTGTATTTAAATTAAACATGGCATTTCATGGTCTACTGTCACTTTTCAACGACTGCGTTGCACACAGCCCCAAGAGTGAACATTCTTCCTGTCAATAAAACAGGCTAACAGACTCTTTCTCTGGCCATATTCAATTCACTGCCTTAAAGGGACACTAAAGAAAAAAAACGTATTTTCTCATATCAGTAAATTACTCTTTCAATATTCCAAAACGCGCAAACGAAATTGAAGGTGGCGAAGCCGCCTTTAAATTCCCGCCTCAAACGCCGTGACGTCAAAGACTTTGATGGTGTCTACTAGGTCATAATAAGTCCTAAGTGACTCATAACTAGTTATGATGACGTAAATTCTCCTGTGAAGTGGTCATAGCCCTTACATACCAATTGTCAGAAAATTTGGCTGAGCCAATGTCGCCAAAATACGAAAAATACGTTTTAAAATCCGTGATGTCATGCGTGATACTCCCGGCGCGAAATTTAAACTGAAATTCTGACCTTGATTTTGTGCTGTATGAGTAAACACATGGTCGTGAAATTAACAACATTACGGTTCTCAGAGTACAAGTTATCAATCCAAACCGATTAATTGTTTCACTTTAGAGGCCCTTTAATGCCAAAGTGTAATGCTCTTAAGATATTCATGCAGTTTGAATTAGTAGTTTATCGGTGACATAGAACACAGTTGCCCACATACCAACGTTCTTGTGGCCCTGCTTCCTCCACAGAATGCATTCTACTTCAAACGAGTAGCACAGTAGATGAACGGATTCCACCCGAATGCCTACTGGTCTATCAAAAGTCCTGCAACCTCGACTCAGTGCTTGTCTATCAACGCGGATGCAAGAGGCTCCTCCAGGGTGATGCTGTCTAACTACATCACTACAACTCGACCAGTTGATGTTGAAAGTCACAGGTGTGACGCCATAACAGGTGAAAAAATGATGACTGAAAATAAACCAATTTATGCTTCACCTTCGTTCTTACGCTGATCTACGTTTTCTCGCTATTTTCCTCGTGGTAATCAAAGGCAGGGTAGAGGTCGATCACGTGACGCATGGACATATTGCGCTGGGAGGCAGCCTCTTATTTATAACTCCCACAAGCAATGTTCACATGTCATGAACTATGTTCAATTCCCAAAAACAATGTTCACATATCATAAACAATGTTCACGCGTCAACAACAATGCTCACACAAAAGGAAAGTTCGCGCTTTAGAGAAGAGTTAACCTTAAAGGGGCCCTGCAACTTTTTCAGCATGGTCCGAAAACGTTGCCGATAGGTAGTCGAGGCCCCCGAGAACACGCGAGCCAAACGTTATAGCGCAGCACGTTGCCTGGGATTTACAATAAATTCTCAGTCAGCTAAAAACATGGCTGATTCCTCCGCCATAGGAATCGGTATAACATGAAAGCGAAACGCGTCTTCACAGAGGTAGTTGAGCGTTTTTTGTGCATTATTTTGCCGCAACGGCGAAGCAATGAATGCGATACCAACAAATTGGAATGCCACGCGAAGAACGGCGGGCAGCTCGAAACTTGCGGTGTGCTACTCAAGTTCAAAGGACGCGCGAAAAGAACACATGCAGGATAAGCGCCAACTTACAACTGTCACAGTTATTTCTTTGTGTTTGAGCAGCGCGCTCCTTTAACAAGCACGGATGCTGCAGCGAGCGAAGTGACTTTCGTGCACTCTGCAACCTCAACGTAAACTTGCGGTGAAACCAAAAGACGTACAAACCATCCCCATCACGAGACAAGCGCACGCGCACGGCCGAACACGCCCTGTAGGGCAAAGTACAGGTGGGGGCGCGCGCGCATCGCAACGAGCGAGGCGACGACCTTTAAAGCGCACTCTTGGCACCCCTCGCGCCATCTCGCTGGTGATAAGGAAAACAAGTGCATCTGAGCTCTGCGTACCGCCAGCAGTAAATGGTGTATATAAATAGCTCACCGTATTGGGGAGAAAAATAAATTTTTTTTCACAATAACGAAGACCTGTACTGGCATAACATAAGTTATATTATAAAGTCATTCGATCGCTTACTGCTGTAATCACGGAGTCTAAGTGTGCACACAAACCCCGTTTACGAACTTGAACATAAAACAGCGCGCTTAGACAGGACAGAAAGTTACAAGAAGCACACAGACACAACTGTGTGCTTCTTGTGTGTCTGTGTGCTTCTTGTAACTTTCTGTCCTGTCTAAGCACGCTGTTTTATGTTCAATATGTACCAACTGGCCCGCGAACAATCATTGTTACCCGTTTACGAGGTTTGCCTATTAAAGTGTAAGTATAATTACAATGCTCACAGGATAACCCCGTTCTTCATAGAGTTCCTGCTGACGTGGGCTTTCCGAACATGTACAGAAGGGTTAGGTTTTCGTCCTTTCAACTGAGCTGCAACCAACCCCTTCAAGTGGAAGTGAACTCAAATGTGGTCACTTTCAGGACGTGTGTTTGCGTTCTAGCTCAGGCTATTGCCGTACAAGTTGCGCCACCATACGAATATAATCCAGCAAAATTTCATCAGCAACACGCCAGTGCGTCAGGTACTATACTATATTCGCGCTCTATTTGTTATAATTGCCATTTTCTCTATAAGACTTCAATTTTCTTCTTTATAAACAATTCACACTAATTTTTCTATTGGATTTTTTTTCAGATGGCCATGAAATTGTCAATAAATATCTGTTGTTTAATTTAAGTCGAATATTTATTATTTAGAAACATTTATTTTTTTGCTTCCTAGAGGCAGTGTTTAAGAGGGTAGTAATGTGGCAATACAGCTTGTTACGAGAAACTAAGGTAATGAAGAAATTTCACTACGTATTATGTAGAAATGAGTATTAACCACTACTTGTAAGACCTGAATATATGTACCAACACTTCAAATTACCGGTAACCTCAGGTACAGCAAAACGATATGAAAATATTTAGAACGTTCGAAAAAAGTAGTCATTTCTGCTTATATTCAAAGAGTCGTCATCCATCCGGGAAAGAAACCCTACGGACAAATCTATTCGCCTGCGTACCAATGTCGAAATGCCTGCCTGCACACAAAAACTTGTGTATATTGTGAAACTTACACGAGTAAGAGCGATAAGGCAGGAACACACTCTAACGAGGCACTTAACAAGCAAACAATGCAGGCTAAATTCTTGTTCAACCTGGTGGTCATTGCCTCCAGCCTCACTGCTTACATGCTTCCTTGATTACTCCTATATTCTCGCTCCTACGCGCTATGGGGGAATGGCGAAAAGCCGGCGGTTAATGAAAACGTAAACATAAAGATATAAAGGTAGGGCACGGGAAAAGTTCCAAGCTATATTCACCTTCTTCGTCTTTTCTTTCTCAGCCTGTGTCCCACTGGCATTCTCTTTACCTCGTAAAACCTTGACACTGAGAAAGACGGGAGAGGGGCGATGTCTTTGCGCGTTTTTAATTATTTCTATATTTCTCCTCATATTTGTGACATCCCTCATTTTCGTGCCTTCTCACTACAGCTGACTGCTATTCAGGAGAGCAAAATATTTATCTACTGGGTATACCAGTGACAACGCATTTTATAAGAATGTGGGCCAAAGAACGCCAGAAGGAAAATTGTAAGTACCGGCAATAAAGTTGTATCAACATGCAGTTTTGTAGCGTTAGCTACACTTGCCTAGCCGGAGCCGATTTCGCGTGGAGCGTCATGAGCCGTGCTGCGCATGTGCGAGGATCAGTGATGTCACACAGCTGGGTCACCGGAGCTGGCATCTCATGCGCTCTCCGACACCACCGCGCGCGGCTCGCCGCATTCGAGAGGAGTGACGTCGTAGACACAGTGGCGCCAGCGCGCGCGCAGCTATTCGCCTTCGCTGTGCAGTCGCCGTCTGACACTGCGCTGGGGCCGCTTGATAGCGCCTCTGACTGGCGTTTGCAGGTGGTTAACGCCATGGAGAAGGAGAGCGCAAATGCTGCTCGACGGCGCAGAAGAGCCGAGAAGCTTATCTCATCGGATCCCGAAGTAGTTGCCTGGCAATTAGCGGTTCAGCGTACAAAAAATGAGCAGAAGAAGGCTAAACGTGCTGCGGAGACACTTGAGGAAAGGGAGGAATGTCTAGCAAGCTGACATTGAGCAAAAATAAATATGCATGTGCCACATAATACGTATACCGTGTCTGTGTCATTGGAGCAGCAGTAAGCATGACAATCAAGCTAATAGTAGACAATCTGGAAAGCTAAGAATAATCAGCTGAAACTTTGCTAACGATACGTATATCCTGGCATGCATAGCCGAGCTAAGCCACTACAAATTTTTTAAACACGAATCTGCACGAGTGGTACACTAACTGCACCACGGGTTCAATTCCTGCACAGGAGCGCGCACACTGTACAACAAACCACTAAAAGAACCTGCCCTCATCGTGCATCAACCGCAGTGTCACCCATGATTGAAAACGGTAAGCAACCATTATGTGTAAATTTACGCATATAGATTGCTTTTATTTAAGTAACTTTACGTAAATAAAAGCACAATAATGCTTAACCGTAAGACGGAAAGAAGATATTCTTGCTACCACGTCGCACGCGCTAGTCACCAATCGAAATTGCGATCGATTCCTTTAGACTACCAAGAAAGCAGCAGCTTCTCCCGACACACGACGCATTGGTTATCACGGAAAGTATTAGCCAGTCACACGAAGTAGCGTTCGCAGTTTAACAATCCGCATAAACAGCGACAAAACAGAGGCCTAATAATAAGGTTAACAGTCATAACGTCATGCGCGCACGTGGGAGGTTCACTTACAACTTCACGAACAATCTGGTGTCCTTCAAGACCCCTTTTCGGCAATCAAGTTTTACTACCACCTTGCTACCACCACCACACGTGTCCGGGTATCGCACGGTAACTATGAACACTACAGCATTGACGATGCTGCCATGATCAAGAGCACGGCCTCGGGAAGACAACGCTCGGAGCTGCTTCTGGTTCCATCGCGTCTCCGAAACCAGCCATTACTCGACGTCTAAGACTATGAGCGCGCGTAATAACGGCACACCCTATGCGTTTCCCAAGCAGCAAAAAAAAAAGGGATGACATTCTTGAACTTTACAAGGAAACACCAAGATATCATTATGTAGCATGCCAAACCATGAAGTAACGGGAATAACTCACATCAACAGGTGTTTTCTAAAGCGGACGTGATCAATGTGAGCTGGTTCTTCAGCATTTTGACCCCCCATGAATGCGGCTGCCGCGGCTGGTACATGTCACCGTGTCTTCGGCTATGCAACGAGAGAGCCGCTTCGCTACGACAACGCATACCTCAGAAAACTTGACACTATAGCAATGCAGACGTGAAAACAGCAGGCGGCAAGCCGATTAAGAGAGAAAGCCGTAATACAAACAAGTTTGCACAGCCGGGACTTCAATTAGCGATACTGAGAAATGGCAGTATTCCAAACCGCCATTCACTTGTCTCTGCAGTGTCTTCGACTCCTCCTTTTTAGCGGTTATTCGGTTATTTTTAGAAGCCGGCCTACGCGTTCCAAATAGGTGTCACTGAAATCGCTAGTCATGTACTTAGTATTCCTACGTACACAGTTCGCAGCTCAATTGTTTCTGGGGTCTTTAATTTATCGCAAAAAAAGTACTCCTGAAAAGGTCTTAAGGCTAATCGACTCGCTCGCATGAATTTCGCTCCTGATTCTCCCGGCTCAAGCAATTGATAAAAGCGCCAACGGTTATATCATATAGGGTTGGTTGATATACATTGTTCCAAGTACTCGTTTGTTCTTCTTCTGGTTTTCTTTTGTGCTGCCCTCCAAAAAGTAAATATTAAAGCATCTAGTAGACAGTATTTATGTTAGGCTCTCATACATACATACATACATACATACATACATACATACATACATACATACATACATACATACATACATACATACATACATACATACATACATACATACATACATACATACATACATACATACATACATACATACATACATACATACATACATACATACATACATAATATTGCGTGGCAGAAGCGTAGAATTGCAGCAGGCGGCACACCCCGTGAAATGCGTAACGAGTGGGTGGTTGAACGACGTCAACCTATTACAAAGGGCTGTTATATAAGTCATCATCGATATCTATTATGTCTTCAATTCCCGCTCACTTGCGGTACATCGAGTGAGTGACATGGCTGCTACTTGACAACTGTTACACGGTGCAGATTACGTACGCGGAGCAAGTCCGGCACAGTTATGCACACTGAGGGACTGTTGTCACTGTTGCCAGCAGTCCGTGCTCATGCGCGAGGGTTGCCTGCACAATACAGAAGGCCGCTGACACAACATTATCATTATCCACATGATGATGACGAAGATGATAAAATATCCACACCGGATGGTTTTCGCCTTCGAGTTGTGGGGGATGCATGAGGGACTCAATTTTATTAGGGTCAATGATAATGTGTCATTCCTTGGTATTCACCTCGGTGCTAACCTGAAATTCGCTAACCATGTCGCTCACATTTAATAAAAATGGCACCATTCAGCATTCGTGCATTGCTTAAGGTAAACTCTTATTTTCCTCATCAGGCTCTGCTTTCTCGTTACCTAGCTTCCATACATTATCATATCAGTTACAACATCCTATCATGAAGGAATATTCAGCGTCATCTGTCATCCCTACAGCGCTTTCAAAATCGAGCTTACGATTATTCATTTTCAACTGTTCTCACGACGACACACCACAGCCCTTCGTTGCTGCAACAACTTAACCGTGAATAACCTGTTTCGGTTTAGTCCATGCTACTATGTAAACAAACAAAAACCAACTTTAGACTAACTTCATTGATTCGGAGCTTTTAGTAAATACCAGCAGCACCAGGTTTGCTGCTAAGAATAAATTTTCTTGCCTCAGATGTTTACTAATTACTGTTAAACATCTTCATCCTTTTGTACTATCTTATTATGGCATCCTTTGCCAACGTGCAAAGGCTGCGCATGGGCACTTCCAGAAATGAATGAACGCACGCAATCCACGAAATGGTAGCCTTTTTTCCTCAATGTGGTAAAATTGATCGAAAACTGGCCGCACAGCAAATATCAATTTTCAATATTATTTGTATTCTTGCGGTACGAGTGTATCATGCTGAAGAGGACCGGAAATATTGAATTGAATTATTGTAATCATAGAACGGCGCTCGGACCCAACATAGTGCTCGTCCTGACGCCCGCCAACAACACTCGTTTTTGTCGCCACCTAATGATTTATTTAAAAGTGTGCTCTGTCGTCTTGAAGCAATCACTCATCACTGCACGCTGTGCCGGCATCCCACCACTGCAATTCGTGCATAATAGAAAATACGCATCACTGATGAAATTCCTTCATTCTCATTATGGGTAACTAAATTTGTAATTATTTCATTCCTCTACCAAGACACATTCGTTAGCTCGGCGCCCTTATCGTCATCGCCATTTTCCCGACCACTGCCACAAAACTGACACTGTACAAACGTGCGAAGCTCGACAACGAGAGAATGTATGTTTGTATCCGAAAGGAAGCTTCTGGCTGCAACATCGAAACAGCCGAGATAGCCTGACGAAAACGCTTTGCTCACTCGGCTCTGCCAAAGCCATGGCAGCGTTCTTGCTCCCCCAGCTGACATGATTGCTGTGTAAAAGTGGCTTAGGAAGCGCCTTGCATAGCCCACCCTGTAGCACTGCCACTATTAAGAATTCAGACTAGAGCTAGTTGACCAGAACGGCCTACAAGTGACTTGAGCCGTAACTAATTCGCAAAATATTCAGTTTCTCTTCAAGGACGAAGTAACGAATGCGATAGCAGCAAATTGTAATGTCGCGCGAATAACGGCAAGCAGCTCGAAACTTGCAGCTCGCTGCTCAGACACAAAAGAATGACGCATGAAACGAACGCATAGGCGTACACAGGACGAGGGCGAACTAACAACTGTCACAGCTCATACTTCGTTGTGTTTCAGCAGCGGGCTTCTTTCGCAAACGCGGCCGCTGCAGCGACCGAAGTGACCTTCGTGCACTCTGTAACTTCAACGCAAACTTTGTGGTGAAAGCACAAGACGTAAAAACCACCTACACTACGAGATAAGCGCGCGCACGGGCGACCACGCCCTGTAGGGCAAAGTACAGGTGGTAGAGGCAGGAGGCGCGCGCATCGCAACGAGAGGTGCGACGACCTTTAAAGCGCACCTTTCTCACCATCTCCCCGGTAATAAAGACAACACGCTGAAGGCCTCCGAGCTCTGCGTACCGCCTGCGGTAAATGGCGTATATAAATGGCCCACCGTTAGGATGCTGAAGGACGTATGCCCTGGGGCCGAATCGCTGAACGCCGCGCGCTGCAGAGCGAGGAGTCACAGGTGCGAATCCCTGGTCGCGTGTTCAGAAACTATTTTATTCTGAATTGTTATCCGAACGGGATAGAGATGGCGAGGCCGAGGGCAAAAACTACAGCCGAGAGTGTCCATACAATTTCTATCACAATAAAATGAAGAAAGACCACAAGGTGAAGAAAAGTTGAAATAATTATTCACTCATAGAAAAGCATAAAATTTACAAGATGCGCTGAAACCTGCGCAACCAGGAAAGAAATTACTAAAAGTCATGCCCCCTGTCATGTGACCCTAATCTTTAATGCGCTTTGAAGTAAGTTTTAGCATACGTCACGTGAGCGCAGTTGTGCCGGTGAAGCGGACTGTGTTCTGAATGATCGGTTGAGAGAGCGTTCTTACAAAGCAAAAAAAAAAAAAAACAGCACAGCTGCTTACATTTTTCCGATGCGCGCTCTCATCCTTCAATTGAAATTTGCCAAATTGTTGCTCTAAGCAAGTATCAGCTTACTACAGAGATAATCGAGACGACAGCATTAGCAAAA
Source organism: Rhipicephalus sanguineus (assembly GCF_013339695.2). Lineage (NCBI taxonomy): Eukaryota > Metazoa > Arthropoda > Arachnida > Ixodida > Ixodidae > Rhipicephalus > Rhipicephalus sanguineus. The sequence goes on along the minus strand of NC_051184.2, from coordinate 68,791,436 downwards.
CTTGATGAATCGTGTGTAAGCGCGGCATCTGTCATGCTTGCCGAAACAAAACAAAACGAATAAAAAGCTTACTTTCTTGGTGTTTCAGCCGCGTTACCAGGTTTCACAGGTTATCGATATACCATGTGCCGTATTCGTACTGCTAATTGATATGCCTTGTCGGCACTATTTATGGGGTACACACGTTGATGTATGATCAGGACAATAAACGATTGCGAGTGTAGCTGTGTGTGCACGTGTTCCGTACCGCTTCATGTGCACTTCCAGCAGGGTTGTTTTCTTCACTTGTTCTTTCAGTGAAAATTACTGTTAGGAGAAGACGTGAACACCTAATGCGAAGCCTTGGCGCCGAGCTTTACACTCTCCACTTTCCCGTTCGCATTCTTTCGCGTATCCTTATACGCAACAAGTAATAGCATTAGAAGCCCTTCCCCTGTCTGGAAAATGGGGTGGCAGCCAAGGTTGGCAGGCACTATTTTTAGATGCGAAGCATCTTATGGCGGAGTTCAATCCGGTGGTGGTGGTCGTGGTGGTGTGCGGCGTGACCACCCTTACTGCGCGTGCGCAAACCTTCTCCACACACCAACTCTCCCCCTGTCCTCTCCCCTCTCCCACTTTCTCTCTCCACTCCACCTCTCCCCTTTTCCTCTTCCCTCCTCTTCTTCCTTTCCCTTTTCCCTCCTCCTCCTCCCTCCTCCTCTCCACTGCCCCTCTCTTCTCTCCATTCCCCCTCTCCCCCTCTGAACCGCGGGCTCGACATGCCGAAACGCTACTTCGCATCGCCTCATGGTCCCCTTTAGCGGTAGATGGTGCGATTATTTATTTATTTACTTATTTTTCTCTTTCTTTCTCTCTCTCTCTCTTTCTTTCCTCCTTTCTTTCATTCTTTCTGTCTACAGCATTGCGCAATGTGCAGTCCCAACTTTTTCCTATTTCAATGGCGGCTATTGGACCTTCACCCACGTGCTTGGCAACGTAACACTTCTGTTGCTACTTGCAACGACCACGGTCATGCGTCAAACAATGAAATACAACAATGAAAGGCAACAAGTAAACGTGGCAACGTGAAATGACAAGCGACCTCGATGAAAGGTTCCATTTCCCTATCGGAAATGGCTGATAGCCAACAAGCCCACGATCGGGAGAGCACGAGTTATTGGAATACGGCGCATAAAAATACGCATTTCACAGGTGCACTTTCGAGTGCCTATTTGTGCACAATCGCATAACTGTAGACTTGTCGGCGTCGGTTTTTTCGCGAGTTATGCCGCCGCCACCGAATCTGTAACTCATAGAAGCTTTGGTTAAAGGGTGGACGGGTCAGAGTGCAATTTACTCTGTTATGAAGAGCAGCATGTTTAGAAGCAATGTGAACGCGTTAGAGTAATTTCTACTCTGCTAAGGACGCGCTAAACCAAGTTTGTCGAGCGATAGCAGAACTACCGCGGAGAGCATACCGCGGCGGTTTCGCTAGCGTTGGCACCTCCGCGCGGCAAGCAGCGGCACGCTGTCCAGATTTCTAGGTATTGAAGGCGCAGGAGGCACGTTCAGAGATGTTGAGGTCTCCAGGCGTGCGCGCCCGCCGGCTCGCGGCTCTCGCCAACCGACCGAAAGAGATGAGCAAGAGAGGAGAACAAACCGACACCGCACATATCCGTTGCTGTGACGATGTGCGTCCGAGAAATTGACCTTGGCTGAGCTCCAAGGTCAAACGCATGCGCAAAGTCGTTTTCTGGGTTTGTACGCGCAGAAGCTCTGAAATTTGTTGCGGCCGTAACAAGTTAAGCAGTGTTGAAAACCAAAACTTTCACTTACTGCCTGATGAATATATAGTGTGCGCACCATCTGCAGTTATGAGTTTAGTTTAGCGCACTGCACGGGCCCAGGCCGGCCCGAAAGCCCGGGCCGGGCCGGGCCGTCCGAAGCGTTTATCGGCGGGCCCGGGCTGGGCTCGGGCGTGAAAGTGCGGGGCCGGGCCCGGGCTAGAAGCCGCGGGCCTGGGCCGGGCCCGGGCTTGAGGCTGCAGGCCCGGCCGGACGCGGTAAGTCGGGTATTCGAGCACACGCGAACGTTATGCATTGCATGGTCTAAGGTATACTGTGCCAAGCTGAAGTGACACGTGCAAAGAGCTGGCTCTTGGTAAAGCTTAGCAATAAAAATAGAAAAACAGTTGTGCTATTTTTTTTTTCACCTGTATAGATATAGATTGGCACTGTATATTTTCACTAACGTTTCGTCTGCTGGACCAGACTTTGTCAAAGTAACAAGTACATCGTGGTGGGTTTCCTTATAAACACGCCAGATCACGTATATATATATATATATATATATATATATATATATATATATATATATATATATATATATATATATATATATATATATATATAATATATATATATATATATATATTTACAGCCCTAACAATGGGCCAGGTCACGGTTGTTGCCATGGGAGGAATAAAGATTTCGGTCTCTTATTCCAGGTTGACACCATACGGTACATTTCATTTATATTCCTTTGTATTACCTGCCAAAACCACGATATGATTACGAGGCACGCCGTAGTGGCACCGGATTAATTTCAACCGCCTTGAGTTCTCTAACGTGCACCTAAAGATAAGTATATAGACGGGTGTTCTTGCATTTCGCCCCCATCAAATTGCGGCCGCCGTGGCCGCGGGAATCGCACCCGCGTCCTAGGACTTAACAGCGAAACAGATTAACCGCTGAGCTACCACCGCAGGCAAAGCAACATTTCGATGCATGTACACACCGGATTTTCCGTCTGATCGCCCGCTACAAAGCGCACGGCATCATTAATAATTATCATCAAATACTAATATCCTCTAGCGGGCCCGAGCCGGGTGCGGTCAAGTACGCCCGGGCCCGGGCCGGGCCCGGGCTTGGAACTACGGGCCGGGCTCGGGCTGGGTTCGGTCATGTTCGCCAGGGCCCGGGCCGGGCCCGCGCTTGGAACCACGGGTGCGGGCTGGGCTTCATAAAGCGGGCCCGGGCCGGGCCCGAGCCGTAAAATCCGGCCCGTGCAGTGCTCTAGTTTAGTTCACTTAAAGATACTGATGGCCTACTTGTTGAGCCATGATATTGATGATGCAGTGCACTTGCAGAAGAGACACGTTCACGCACACATCAAAAACGACAAACATGTCAGCGCTTGTGTGCGTATAGTACATCATGCCAAGGAAAATAGAGACCTAATTACAATGCTGATAACGTTACTGTCCTTTTGTATGCAGATGCTACTAACGTGGGCTCTCTCAACTTATATGAAAGGATGACGCGCATGTTCCTCGTAATGAGCTTTGAACTAATGACTTCTGGTGGAAGCAAGCACGAAAATGGACCCGTTAAGCGCTTGTGTTTGCATAATTGCTCTTAGTTCTAGTGTATCAGCTCAGCCGCCGTATGAAGAAAATCCGGTAAATTTCGGTTGGCAACGTGCAAGCGATGTGAGTGCTACAAATTTGCGTTCTGCCACTTTCTAAATTTCACGTTTTCCCTTTGAGTTGGTGAATTCAGTCTCATCTATCATGAACCGGCTATTTCAGAACTTTTGTTGGCAATTTTTGTCGGTTGGCAGCAATGAAATGCGCACTCTCTATCTATCAAGGAATACGTGTTTATTGTTTATTATTTACTAATGCTAAATCAAATTTCGGGCTCCTCAAGGCAGCGCGTCATTAGAGGAAATCTGGAGAATAGATTGTTAGGATAAACTAACCAACATATACTTCATTGCAGAACAAGTCACAGAGAATATAATTCACTATACCTAATATATCGTAACGAAACGAGGCTGCTAAATACCATTAACGTTGGGCAGATATAAGTAAAACAAAAATATAAGAACCAAAATACATACATAACTGGTGCACTCTAGAAATTATACAATATTTCGCTAGCATAGGCGTCAAAAACCACCAAAGTTATCAGAATAAGAAAGTGCACTTGGTAATTTGTTCCACGCCTGTACAAACGACGGTAAAGAGAGTGTACCCTAATGTATTGCGAAGCGAAACTAAAGGCATCCTAATGCGATTGGTTGAATACGCCTCACGGTAAAATGGCTTAATTTAGTCATTATCGTTTATATACAGTCAATAGTTGCGCAAGTGGCAAAGCACTGCGTGGACACAACACTTCGTCTGCGTGACCATTGTCGAAATCACAGTCTTAGCACGCGTCAGCAGACCGTACAATGCCTTCACAAGGGTGCTCAGTGTTGACAAATCATTCTGGAACTGTTCTTATTGTTTTGTATTTCCTACAAGACACCATTTATTTATTTATTTATTTATTTATTTATTTATTTATTTATTTATTTATTTATTTATTTATCACTGCCGATACATCGCAGTCTGATTTTGGTCCAGGCAGAATGGGTAGTAGTATTTAAAACAAGAAAAAAATATACAGTTGTTCAGAACAGATAATCACATTCGTATACACGAAGTAACACATCAAAATAATCAGTTCCGTTGAATCAGTATTGTCTGGCTATGAAAATTGTAATGCGTTTCATTAACATATAGAACGCAGAAAAGAGAAATTTAGACAATGCTTGTTATTGCTAGAGAGGGAGTCAAATATTCAGAGCGGTGAAGTTTGCTTACTCCTGTAGCTAAGGCAGCTTTGGTCGGAAGCTTCGGTCGGGTTCCAATGGATTATTTTATTCTTGAGCAGAAAAAGCAATTAATATCGTAGACTTATCCATCTATGTCAAAATGTCATAATTACATCGGTCTGCGTGACAGCTGTAGCTGTCGATTTTCTCGTACACAGAAGACCAATGACTGCTCTCTCCTGAACCACTGCAAGTATGTCAACATTTTGTTTCATTTGAACATTCCGGTCGGCTCACATGTATTCAATTTCGAGTCTAATTTTGAGTACCCATGAACTTTAGTTATTTTAGCTTATGATGCAATACAAATTATGCGAAATGAAGCAGCAATTAAATCAAAGACACAAGAATTCCAATTATGACTGTTAGATATTCTTACACCCGCATATTTATACTTCATTACTTCAGCGAGATGGTGACTTGGACTTTCAGAAAAGAACCGCTGATGTGTTTTCCTTATAATCTGCATGCATACTGTCCTCTTTTCGCTAAGGCTCATGTAACACTACTTAGACAATAAGCTTATACTATGAACGTTTCTAGAAAAAAACTATCCGAGCATTCGGCAGAGAGTGTCATGATTAAAAATGCAGTTGTCAGCAAACCAGCGAATTTGTACTGGATATTGAATAACCTTGAGGATATTCCTAATGCAGAGAATATTTCATACGCGAATTTAATGCACCGTTGTGGGCATGGCACCATCAAAAGGCTCCCGCGTGGAACAGGGAAAGTTAAAAAGGCCAGTGAATGTATTTAGCGCAGTTGTGCGGTGTTCTCATACAATGAAAATATCCTCTATATTACGAAGGTTGGTCCTAGGTTATAGCGGAGATGATTCACGAAGGTCTGGTTGTAATTGCGCTTTTAAAATATTGGCGTACGTCGTCACAAAAGGAGTTCCCATACGTTTAAGAAAATCTGTTGGTCAAATCAAATTCAAAATAGTTAAGCGTAAGAAGTAATTTGGAAGTAAGATCTTTCAGCAGTTATATGGACACTCCAGGCGGATTTTAGCCGTCGCCGTGAGGTCCCTTATCAATTCCAAATCGATAGCATCGCCCCATGCACTGAATGAAGTGCGAGTGAAGGCGCGCGAGGAAAGGCGATGATCGCGGCTCAGGCGGAAAGGCTCTGGTTGTCTTTCGTGGCGCGAAGTACCCACGGGGGGAGGGTGTCCCGGAGGGGGCTGCGGGCACGACCTGCGCGCTTTTATCGGCCTGCGCGTTCGCGTGCCCTCTTTTTGACAGGGATCAGCAGACTGCTCATGTCCTTGCTGAATTCTCACCGCTCCGTTTCCGCTGAAGCGATAAAAATCACGAAGGTTGCTTCGCTCACTGTAGCGGCCGCGTTTCCTTATGCCAGCGCTTTGTTGAGTTACGCCGAGTCGATGTTAAGGGGAAGTAAGGCTGTTAGCCTTACTTCGTATAATGCTTCAATTGGTTGCTATCGCATTCATTGCTTCCGCCTTGCGGCGAAATAGTGAGTTTTACTAAAGTGACGTGTAGCTTTTTTTTTCTGCCCGTTCACCTCTATTGTCTTAATTTTTTTTTTCATTTTGTTCCCTGTTTTTCCTTTGCTTGTTTTGCCATGCCTACCGTGAAATTAGTTTTAGTTGCTGCCAATTATATATGAGGTGGTTCTTGTAGAAAATAAAAAAGGGGCGCTAGTTTCTGCAACCCTCGCGGGAAGGTTGCAGAAACTAGCGCCACGTTTTCAACTAATAAAAAAATATTTTTTATTATTTATTTTATGTGCATCTTTCTCGACTTTTCCGTCACAGACAAGATGATGATTTTTCGCTCAGCTCAAAACAAATGACACCGACACCGGAATTTCTGCGAAACAATCTCTTTAACGCTATCGCATTAAAAGTCACATTGTCCCTTATGCACTCACCTAAGACGACCGGAAGGCGAAAACCATCTTCTTTTTCCTCTCAGTTGAAGTATTGATCCTGCCTCGCCAACCTCCGAAAGCTTTCTGCACCTAACATAGTTTTTCATTGCCTCCAGGACCGGAGGCACCTAAGCTAGTTCCTCACTGCCTCCGTGATCTGCCCACCGTTGACAAAGCTACGATGTCGTGCAATGACGTCACTGTGACGCCATGACGGCATCACAAATTTGGCTATCTGTGACGTAATGATGGCATCATATGGTGGCGTTATCACGTGATGGTCTTTTTGCATCACTCGTGTGCAAGCCGTCGGCAGACGCCTACGCGGGAGGTCGGTCAACTTTCGCGTTTGATGAGGCATCTAAGGCTTTCGCCTTAAAAACATCAACCATTTGTTGTGCCACTGTGATCAATTTGCCTTCGAAAGACGAGCACTTTCTAACGCCCTGCAATGATTGGACGATCGGCCACTTTCCGTGCAGGCGCTGCTAAAACACCGTCACGATCTCTCATTGCCCCACAAGTCAGTGAAGAAACTTTTGCGCTCCTTGAGGACGACCAGCTTGTGCGGACGCCTTTGACTTCACCTGCAGTCCTGCACGCGTCAGAAAAATTTACTGTTTTTCACTCTCTCAGCTTCCCACTCCAGCTTCTCAGACCCCCAATGTATAATAGCAAACCGGTCGCTATTATGGTTAACCTTCCTGCATTCTGTATTTCTCTTTCCACGCTTCCCCCTCGCATTGTCATTTTTGCATAGCTGTATCCAATATCCGCTTTCAATCTGCCCCCCCCCCCCTTTCTTTGTGCACAAGCTTGACATTTCGCTTCTTCCGCCTTTGGGATTGGGCGGGAAAGAGCAAGGTGTACGTAAAACACCACAAGAAAGAAAGCGCTGTGTTCTGTCTTCTTTCTTGTGGTGTCGTTTTTCTTGTGCTAAATAAGCACTATGGTGTAAAATTCCCGTTTAGGGTGACATTTGTCATCCAGGCGAAGACAAGTCCACGCGTCAAAACGTAGGCCCCTGCGGCGTTTTCTGCTTCAACGAATTTTCACGAGTCCAAGTATCCACATTCCCGTAAACTTCCGCATCGTTTCGATTCCTTGCTCTGACATTACACTGAAGTGGAGTCGGGCGAAAAATAAACGAAATTTAAATGTAGAAAATATCTATGCCTCGCTTGCTCTGGCAATCGCGTAATAAACGCCCCGTTAGTTATCTGCAATAGAACAGACAACAACAAACAAGGCAGACACATCTGTGTCAAAGAGAAGGCTCCACGCGAAACGTGACGTCGTAGCAGGTGTATAGACGCAGTGCTCTTTCATTGCCATTAAAGCTGCCACGTCTGTTTGAAGCGTCTTTGAACGATCGTTCATGAAATGGCATGAAAGAAAGTGCCAAGTATGACCTATGGTCATACTTGGCTCGACGTGTACATGGTCAAATGCACTGCACCGATTAAGTTATGTGTTTAATGTGCATGGCGGGTTGCCAAAAGGTTGCCAAAACGCGCGGATTTCTTCACCAAAACTGGTTGAAAAACAGGCCCTCTCTCGTTCTGTTAAACATTGTGCAGTATAGGTCGTCCCTACAAATACTTTAGAGTATGCTCAAAACTGTACTGAACAGCAAGCATATAAACGGAAAATAATTTGCCACCTTCTGCTTCCTACTTTAATTCTGCTTCCGATTACTTATCACTGCGTGGGGCACGGAATTATGCCCGGCAAATGTGAAATTGGTGAGCCTACTTCTCATTGTCGGCATATGGCAAATCCAAGCTGCAATTCATTCGCAGTAAGCAGATAGATGTTACCGTGGTATATAAGCGCCGTCTTTTTCTATTTCTGCGTCCAGTGTAACCACCCAGAACTCTCCTGTCATCGCCAAAAGAACTGTCTTTCACAAGCAAAGGAGTCGCGAATAACCAATAATAATTGCGCGATCCTGTATTAACGGGATCATTTGTAGCGTACTTACCTAGAACAAGCAATCTTCCTAAACCAAAGAGGCTCGCGTTTTCTGACATCTTCCAAGTTATACTGTATGTAAAGAAGGAGGACTATGTGCATCGCAGGCGGATCTCGCCTTGAGAGATAAGCAGGCTACTGCCCCGCCCAGTTTTCTTCATTCCGGTTATGTTGAAGTCATTATCACTTTCTAAACGCGAAACGCGGGCGGGCTGCCAAGGTGGCGTGCGCTGCGCGGCGCAACATTGCACATGCCGGGGGCATGCGCTATCTAGCATCTATCTATCCCCAATATTCCCCCACAACGCCCCAATGTGAGTGTCACTCATCAACAATTCCATAGTAAGTGTAGCGTCTAAAGAATTCGGGAGTAGTTACCACCAGTCACATGCGATGTACGTAACGTTCAAAAACTTCAAGCGTATTCGCTGTACATAACATTTGTAGAAAAGGAATAAAGGCCGACCACAATTAAAACACTTCAAAAACAAACAAGACGTTTCGGCTTCCGAAATGAAGGGTTCGCAATGACACTTCATTGTGAACAAGGCTGCCGTGCTGCAGCCGAAACGTTTTGTTTGTTTTTAAAGTGTTTTTATTGAGGTCGGCGTTTATTCCTTTTCTACAATGCTTTCTCCCGGCCAGACGGCATTCCGTCAAATCCTCGATTTCATGTACCCACATCGCCCCTTCAATAGCGGTGGCTATGTTTTTGTACGCCTCTTGTCTATGCCAGTTGTGTCAACTTGTGCCCAAAATAGAGCAAGATAGATTGCTGATTGGATGATTTGAACATGCTGCATCGTAAGTATGTCATGACTTAACCTCAATGTGCTCCGTGTGGCTGTTACCACTCACTTTGGTGAAGACACTGTGTGCCGCGTTCCAGGACCAACGTCAAAAGTAGTAATATTATTTTTAAATACTACCAAAGACAAACTGTGCCCACATTTTGAGCCTGTGATTTCATTCTTTTTATGTAAAAATGGAACATCATTGAATGCAGAATAATTAAATATGTAATTGCTTGCTAATTACAACTAATTGCTGAACCTCACACGAAACAACAGAATGCTTTATCTTCCTTCTTGGAATGTAATACTGAGTGCCTTGGAATCACTCTATGCGAATTTGAGACATTTGCAGACAGTGCATCATCATTAGCACCTGATGGGATAGCCTGATTTGCGAAATCCGGCACTTCTACAGCACGAAACTCGACTGCGAATCACGGGAACCTTAAAAGAGAAACGCACAGTTCTTGAATATTACGCCGTCTCGCAATCACAGATGCAGTTTGTAGAAAAGTAACTTTCTTCACGAACACTCCACGCTTACAGGACAACGAGGTGAACTAATAGTGGTGTCTTGTGAAATGACTGTTCGAATAAAATGTACAGCCGCGGTCACGTCTGTGTAGAGGGCGCGAGCAGCCGGTTTTTGTTCTGCGGGGCGATACCTTGAGGCAGTTTCGGGTTTTGACGTGGTGTGTCAGGAGCATGCACGGCCTAGTAGTCAGGCTGACCACGTCAGAGCCCGAAACTGCCTCAAGGTGTCGCCCCGCCGAGCAAAACCCGGCTGCTCGCGCGCTCTACACAGACGTGACCCCGGCTGTACGTGAGAAAAATATTTTATTCTGCAATCAAGGCAGGGGGCTATACATACTTGCATGCATGCCTGTAGGTGAAACGTACGACCGTTTCTACACGTTCAATATTTGCCATTACCAATGCCCTTTTTTTTTCGCATGCACGTATAAGTGATTCTTGCATATTTAAATAAGATTTCGGTTGCCTAGTACAATTTTAAAAGTTTTTTCTCCACTATAGGGTACTGAACCTGCCATTTCGTCGTTCCTATAGACGACACTTCATCATCATCATCATCATCATCATCAACATCATCATCATCATCATCATCATCAGCCTGTCTACGCCCACTGCAGGGCAAAGGCCTCTCCCATGTTCTGCCAATCAACCCGGTCCTGTGCTTTCTGCTGCCACGTTATACCGACACTTAACAGACCCGTAACAGCATGTGGCTAAGGACCAGGAATCACTTGTAACGGCTTTGTACGCAATAAGAAATATAAGCCTACATGATGAGGGTGGACTGATATATCCACAGCAAAACAAAGATATATACCACATATATTTGTTGTCGCTGGCTTGCCGACATAACCGATTTCCTAACCCTTTCAAAGCATCTTAGTTTTAACGCAATGACGACAATTAAAGAAAGAGCAGGAGGCGCAGACTGGTCCCTATCGGGAACTGCGGAGGCCGGAACTGGGATTGTCTCTCTGTTTTATTTCCATCAACGCTGGACTTGCGCGCTGGAAACTACAGAATATGCTTCACGAACCAGCTCGATGAGCCCCCAGGCTCGGCATGAATAGAGGCAAACCCCGTTCGCGTCGCTATTCAAACCACTTTAATGTTTTATCATTTTGTTTATCGTTTCTCGTTTTCTTGCTTGTTGCAGAGAGCTTAGCTCCCGATTCAACTTTGTTTTTGATTTCTAAGTTTCCACATATCCGATGCCTTCCCACCATTGACTTTTCTCTCCACAGCTCACCAGTATTTCTGAAAGGCTTTACGCGAAGGTCAGAAGCAGGATCCTGCATGAAATACCCATGTGCTTTGCAATGCTTAGGATTCTGCAGAATAACGACAACGCTTTCACCTACGCGGTGACCTATATAAGACGGGGAGGACTGGGAGGACTGTAAGTATCACCACGAAATTTTAGTTCGCGTAGGGCTTTTAACAATGTAAATCTGTACAGATTTTGCATTAACCATTCAACGAACACCATTGCTACGCAGGAACCGATTTGCTACGCGGCTTGTTACTTCAAGAACGCCCCGCCACCTACAGCACAACGCAGTAGCATTCCAACTTACAAGCGGTAAGCAAGCACTTACCGCCACTTTTAAATGATAAGACGCACAGAAAAAGCTAACAGTAAAACTAAAAACACGACTCTGTCTACTACCTCGGAAGAGCGGCTGATGAATAGGAACATCGATTAATTTATTTATCCTGCCAACAAAAAAAAAATCACAGTTTCACTGCAAGGGCGAAGCAATGAATGCGATAGCAACAAACTGCAATGCTATAGGAAATCCAAAAAAACGGCAGGAAGTGGAAGATGGAAGCTTGCGATGAAAAAATCCGTAAACAGGGGGTGCGTGCTCGAGCCACCACCCCTGTTTACGCATTTTTTCAATGCTATAGGAAGTAAGACTGGCAGCGAATTCTTATGGATCCGATATCTCGTAACTCCACAAAGCGCTGGTGTAAGCGAACACGGCCGCTCCAGGGAGAGATGCTATTTCCACAGAGTCTCTTCGCGTTGAGAGCGCAGCACGTAGAAGGGTATGCGAGCAGCCCGCTGATGGGCGCCGAGATAGCGAGATAACGCGTGCGCCAGGGATGGCGACCGCACTTTTAAAATCGCAGTTCACAGTTGCTGCTCGAGTGACCCCCCCCCCCCCCCGCGCGTTTCATGCTCGTTAAATTCTTTAAATACGGACGCGGCGTTTCCTCTCTTCTTCGACGACAGGCCTCCCTAGCGGGGTGATGTTGTCGCATGCGCCCTCCGAGCGACGGAGATGGGCCGGCTCGTTTGACATCTGCTTAAGCCGTGTTCGTCGCCACCGCTCGCGCGCTATTACACGCCAGTAGAACGTACGATGCGCGGCGGCGTGTTATCAATTTGGACTTTATACAGGACATGACGGCAACGGCGACGGCAACAACCAAGATAAAACAGAGAAATACGAGAAAAAGAAACAGAGGAAGAAAGAAAGAGAAAAACACAGAGAAACGAAGAAGGCCGCCCAGCTCCAGACTTCCTTCAGGCTTGGCCCCCCTAGTGCGAAGGAGCCTTAATTTTATTTTCTGAGAATCTATTGTGCCACCTCTCTTGTAAATAGCGTGAAAGATAATCTTAAGCCATTCTAAATGTGGTTCTGCAGATTTTAAGGAAAAATTTTCAGTTTCAAGGCAGTGCCTCACAAAGGTTGAACACACATATACCTTCAAGTGCGTTCACGAAATATCACAACCTATATTCGTGAGCACACAATTCTCGATCTTTCGAGCACCAACTTTCGCTACAACTGTAAACGTGTGTTGAAACAAACCGCTTTTTTATTTATTTTTGCCCCATTGAAAACAGATTCCCCGAGAAGGACGAGGTTCAAGATCATGTACACCGACATTGAGAAAAATTGCATTATATTGATAAAAATCCCACTAACCCGCTACAGAGGCAAGTATTGCTTCATTATATGATGGATGGTCGTTAACTTAAGTAATAGAAAACCGTTGAGCATAAACGTAAGTGTATGTCCCAAAGGCAGCGAAAATATCCACAATCGTTCAGCAGCACTTGAGCATGATGAATTTTACAAAGCGCTATACGATAAATTAAGGAAGATGCTCGAAGTCACAAAGTATGCGAGAAGTAAAGAATGCATTGAATGAACCCGTGAGTAACCAAACATCACATTATCGCATGTGGTGAAGATGTACGCATCGACAGCGCAAGAATAGAAACACGTTTGTATAATGTTACGAGGTTGATTTACTACCAAATTCCAGTTTTTCAGCCCGAAGCCCATGTGCTTTCTATGCAGCCGCATGTATTCCTATCGGAAAGGTGTCACACCTTTCGCGTTACAGAGACGTTTTTGTTACCACAATTTCTGGATTACTCGCCAAAGCATGCTGCGCATTGACATTGTTTTTTCACTGCTTTGCAACGCACAAATAATACGAAGCGTATGCTTTCATCGTAAATACTAACGTAATAAGGATATATCGGTTATACTGACGTTTAATGCTGTACGCTGTGATTAAATTAAACAAAACACATCATGGCTTACTGTAACTTTTCAAAGCCTGCATAGCCCACAGCACTAAGAGTGCTAAAACCTGTATGTCGCAGCAGGAACCAACCCTCAAGCATTTTTGAGCAGTATCCAAACACAACATTCTTCCTCCCACATCGCACGAAAAAACACGCAAACAGACTCTTTCTGTGACCACATTCAATTCACTTTCTAAATGTCAAAGTCTAATGATAAATGAGATATTCTTGCAACTTGAATGAGTGGCATTTTTTTTGTGTGTGTAATAGAACACAGCTGTCGGCATACTAACATTCATGTGGCCTGCCTTCTTCCGCAGAGTGCATTCTACTTCAGACAAGCAGCACAGTTGATGCACCGATTCCAGCTGAGTGCCGACTGGTCTATCAAGAGTTCTGCAACCGCGACACGGTACTTGTTTATCATCATGGATGCAAGGAACTCCTCCGGGTTGATGCAGTCTAGCTCTACCAGTTGATGTTGAAATTCCTAGGAGTAACATTATGACAGGCGAAAAAGTGACCCGTGAACATAAACCAATTTTTGCTTCACCTGCGTGCTTGCGGTCATCTATGTTCTCTGGATTTTTCCCGCGTGGTAATCAATGGCAGGGTAGAGAGCGATCACGTATTGCGCCGGGAAAAAGCCCCGTATTTATAACTAACTGACCCACATGTGTGTGGTTCTCTTCTTTGTCTTCGTCTTTTTGTGCGCCCCTTTTCTTTAAATATGAATATGCACCAACTCGCCCAACTTTCTATTTTGTTACGACCCACATGTATGCCAGTTAGCTTCGAAGTGCTAAATGAATGCATTAAAGGGACATGCCTACCGTTTTTTACCGGCGCTTCTTAAGCTGGCAATGACCGTGTAGTTCGCGCGTCGCCTCCCTTAACATATCTTTTTGTCATTAAATGTGTTCATGGACAGGCTGGTGCTTCGGTATGGGTCCGGCTACTCATCTTCTGTTACGTAACTTGCGTAATGAAGTTATCAGTAACAACAATATAATGCAGAATTCACGCACGAAAACACCCACCCCCAAACAATAATGATCGCACGTCACGCGTCACCTAACAATGTTGGCACATAAGAAATGTTCGCGCTTTGCAGAAATGTTCAGCTTGCATTCATTTACAGAGGTTGAACACGCAGCGGTCACACGGCAGTTGACCGCACTTTTAACATAGCTCTGACGAAACACGAGAAACACATGAAAACACGCTAAACATCTGACCAGAAATGTCTGGCAATAAATGAAAATGCGAGCAATAATTGTTTAGGTGAATCGGCATCTTTCTGATATTGCTAATTCTTCTAAAAATTGTACTAGTGCGCGTGCTGTGACGTTTTTAAAAGTTTCTGTTCACAATGGGCCCAAAGCTTTTGCTAGAGAGCGGCTGCCTATCCAACCTACTTAGTTTTTGTAAAAATTGCTTACGGCGAACAGCACAATTTTCACAGTGTAGAAGAGAGCATTCTATGCCTTCTTCTGCCTCTTCACATGTGCACGCATTCAACAAATCAAGAAATGCAAATCAGGCTGGAGTTCAGGGGACGATGGAAACTTGAACTGATGCGATATCCTTGCTCACGCGGTGTCGCTGGAGCCAACACTTTGAGAAGTGGTGTTCTTTTCTTCAAGGCTACAACTGCCGACCTTGTCGATGTATGTGTATTCTTAGTACCCTCTTCCTCAACCAAAACGGAAAAGAGAGGGAAACCCCGTTTTCGCACTTGCAAATGTACCGTAATTTTAGCATTTTGTTTATCTACAGTTCTCAGTGCTATCCTTCTATCCCACGCTTGTACAAAGTGAAAAAAGCTGCCAGAGTTTCTTTTTCAGTTGAAAGCCTTAGATGGCAAAATTGACGGGCGTCCTGCGCCTGCGTCTCCCGTCGGCGGCGTCAACACGAGTGATGCAAAGAATCATCATCACGTGATGACGTCACCATACGACGTCATCACGACGTCACAGGTCACTAAAATTTGTGCCGTCATTGTAACGTCATCCCGACGTTTTAGTGTCATCACGAGACATCACACAATGACGTCATGACATGACATCGTAGCTTGGTCAAAGATGGTTCGATAATGGAGCCAGTGCGAAACCAGGTGAGGTGCCTCCGATCCTGGAGGCAGTGGAAAAACACGTTATATGCAGAAAGCTTCCGGAAGGTGGCGGGGCACAATCAATGCAATCGACTGAGAAGAAAAAGACGATGGCTTTCGCCTTCCAGTCGTCTTAGGTGAATGCAGAAGGGACCCCGTGAGTTTTTAGATGCGAAGCATCTCTTGCTTGGGGGTATGTCCCGCGGCGTTGGCGTCTGCCCTCACACTGCGCATGCGTAACTCTCCTGCTTTCCTCTCTCCAACAGCTGCGCGTTACTCGCTCAACTTCTCTCCCAGCTTCGGGAAAATGTGCAGCGCGGCACGGACGAAGGACATTTTCCCGAAGATGTTAGTACACCAACTCGCCCAGATCGCCGTATTAGTTCTCTCCCAGCACCTGCTTGCGCTTCTCCTGCGTTCTCGCTTCTGCTCTCGCGGCGCATGCGCTACTCTCCTCCTCTAGTCTCCTCTCCTTCCAGTGTGAATATAAAGCGGGTAGAGCGCTGCGCGCGTTCAGTCCAGCGCTTGCTTCGGTTGACTCCTCTGAAATGCGGGCTCGACATGCCGAAATTCTCTCCTGCGAACGCCGCGATGAGCGACAGCGCATGCGCGTCCCCTCCCCCTCTCTCTCCTCTCCTACGCTGCCCCCCTCTCGCGCGCCTGTCGACCACGTTCCCCGCTCGCCCTGTGAGAATTACCAGCCACGCTACAGGGAAGACACGATGCGCGTAGTGTTCCTCTTCGCGATCCACGACGTGAGGTCGGTAGCATGCCCAACGAATGCCAACGGAACACGATCGTGCAAGTGCTCCGGCTTCCTCATGGTCCCCTTTAGCGGGAGATGCTGTAATTTTTTATCAACAAAACACAGCCATTCAGAGTAGGGGTAATGCTTCTTCGCGACTTGCTTAACCGTAGTCCAAAACAATTCATCGGGCATCACGGAAGCATCGCGGTGCCCACGGAATTCTCTCCTCCTGCAGTTGCAACCACTACACGATGAAGGGCAGCGCCATCTCTTTTCGCATATCTAGCGTTCACTTGCGGCGAGAACCACAACTTCGAACACGTCAAATTAAATACCAGCCTTTTATTTTGAATGCAAATGATATAAAATGCTGTCTATTATTACTAACCGAAAACATGCTAGTAAAGTAATTCACGGAATGACATCTACTCGTACGCATGTGAGACGACACATCGAACAAGCAACTCGTCTTCCAACAATACGGCGACCAATTTTGCGATGTTGACCGTCTCACATTTTAAGCAGCGAATATGGCGTGATCCAACGTCACGCTACGTCAAATTGACGATACAAGAAGGGACGTCCTGTGACGCAATAAGCAGCGTCAACTTAATGGCCAATCGTGTTGCAGATATGGCGGCTCTTCGTCAAGCGAGCAGTAGTTTCGATAAGCCGTAAGTTGACCGCGCGTACAACCAGCAAACCTTTATTTCTACATCGTACGGTCCGGCGAAGCGCTGCTTCAGAAAAAAAAAAGAGCTATTTTTCATCACGTTACGTCATCACAAATTCTTGTGTCGTCGCGCTACCACAGCGCCCCATCACGAACAACCTCGCGTGACCGATCAAATCAGGACAAACGGCGGAATTAGAGAATAGGGCAGAACATGACTATGTCCATCATAGCACCCTGCATGGAGTACGCCGGACTATTTTTTTGTGTGCTGCTTAATTGGATCAGATTGGTTAGCTTCTACAGCATCGAAGCTGGGCGACAAATTCCAATTAGAAAGCTGTAGATTGGTTTCGATAACGTCCGATTGGACTGTTTCTGGCTTTCTATCAAGTATTATTCTGTTTCTGCTTCCTCCAGATGCCTGCGAAGCACACAAGAAAATGCCATGTGACATGCCCGCTTGAGCGTTGTATGTCAAGTACTCCCTACGTCCCGCCTGCAAACGACTACTGCATTCGGCCACGTGTGCTATGGCTTTAAAGGTCAGACTGCAGCGACGATGGTGGTGGCTGTGCGATGGCGAACCTGTTTCTAGCGGCCGCGCAAGCGATAACCGCTGCGTCTGCTTATCGCTATCGAGAACCGCGGCAAAGGAAGCATATAGTTTTTACGCGGGGCGTTACTGGGCACTGCAACATGATGCGCAAGCGGGCGAGTCGCGTGGTATTTTTTTTTCTTTTTCTTGTTATTTTTTCTTGAAATTCGCGGGCATTTGCAATAAGCGGCAAAACACAAATTCTTAATAAGTAAAATGTTATAAATTGTTTAATCCGGCGTATTGTAAACCGATCTACAGCTTTCTAATGAACTTTTTCCCAAGCTTTGTTGCCTTAGAAGTTAGGTAATTAATCTTACCTAAATACGCAGTAAAGCAGAACACAAAAATACTGTAACTTAAACCATGCAATAGCGAGGAACATGTCGGCATACTTTCAAAATCTGTTTGAAGTAAGCAGGGAGACTGCCTACGGTACGATCCACACAAATAGCGCATATCCTAATATACGTACCGCCAGTCCACTAAATATGAAGGGAACACACAGGCGGCAAACAACAATTACGATCCTGAACTAAACGATCATCCCACAACTTCGTGCACTGAACGAAGGTAGAGGATGTGTGATCGGCTTTGTCTCAAAATTCCGTGTCACCTCAGTGTCGAGTGCTCGACAGCTACGGAGGTTATTGGCCATCACAGAGCGGAATGGCTGCTATTTTTTTTTTCTTAACGTCCCACGGAGCCGCGGCTGTTTCTATGGAGGGATGTTTCGCTTTCGTGTTACGAACGAATTATAATAACGAAAGATCAACCATCTCTGTGGCTAGCTTCAACACATCTACTATTGTACTAACTCACCTATTTGCCTCTAGAAAGGCAACAGAACGATCATCACATATTCGTTCTTAGAGCCAGAGCTTCAATTACGATTCAGCGCATTTTTAACTGCTCATGGCCGACGGTACGAAAATAGACACATATACAACGCAAAGACTTCCAGAGGACTATTTCGCAAAAGCAGGTGATTTATAGGGTCTTCAACATAACAGAACAGCAGAACAAGGAACTTCACCATAGATTTTATCAAAAACAGCCAGGCCGTGTGTACACTAAGTGCGCAGGAGTGACCTGATGTGCCAATCTGAGAATTCTGTTTCTTTCCTTGACGAAGAAGGACAGCTGACACAGCTATCGCCCCTTTTTGCAATGTGAAACGCCCCGATGAGATCTTTCTCGGTTCGTGAATTAGCCTCCGTTAAGATTTTTTTTTTTTTTTGGATGAGAAAAACAGATTGAATTTTCACAACTCTTGCAATGCAAAAGCAAGATTCTTTCCGTGCCGGTGCGCTATAGGATCTGTTCTGTTCCTGCCCATGCTAATTGAAACATTCGGTGGTTTGGCTTATGTAAATCTGACCGCACGAAACGGGTATCTCGTAGTTCACCCGCTGCATTAAGTATGCAACTAGTGAACTTCCTCTGATCGTTCTTTCAACATGAATTATGCTTTTTTCTTCGTCAGTACGAGATACCCTTTTCGTGCGGTTGGACGTAAAAAGTCCGGCCGCTTAGATGGCACAGTGGATACGGTGCTCGGCCGCTGACTTAGACGCGGCAGGTTCGATCAAGGCCATGGCGGTCCCATTTTTGATGGAGGCGAAAATACCAGAGTATCGTGCTGGTCTTCCCTTAAGTGTGCCTAAATCTAAGTCCACAGGCCTCTAGTATTTCACCTCCATCGAAATGGGGCCGCCACGGCCGGGATTCGATCCCGCGACCTTCGGGTCAGCAGTCGAGCGCCACAACTACCAGACAACCGTGGCGGATTTTACTCACACACGGATCCAATAACTGGCTTGCCTCACCTTTAGAACCGTGCTCTCTTTGTATTCCATCCTCAATATTGCCCATAGCTGCTGGTGGGGCCACCTTTCTTCTTCAGAGAATGCGAACATAAGTGTCTGCACCTTGACGAAGCTTTTCATGGCGTTCTGGCACACACGACACAAGTAATGCGCACAGAGTAGGGTGATGTATCACAGGCTGAATAGGCAAGGCACGCCACGATCGCGAGGAAAACACGTTCCCCCGCCGACATCTGGAGCGATACTCGAAGGCGATCGCTTCATCGATTACGAAATACTGTTTCGCGAGAAGTCACGAGACTAGTACAAGCGTCGGTGTTTATACGAGCGATAACAATTTTGGCTGGCCAGCTACGTGTCTTAACGGCTCGTACACTGCTAAGCTGCTCCGTGCGCTGTGATAGCTGCCGTCGGGCTACGAAAAGTGACGCGCCTGGCACTACGCGTAAAATAAACGGGCTCTCCGTTGCATCTGCTAGTCATTAAAGGGAAAGTTAGCAGCCACCCGTTTGTTGCAAATAATAATTCGTGAGGTATTAGTGACATAAGCACGATATGATTGTGAGGCACGTCGTAGTGGAGGGCTTCGGAAATGTTGACCATCTGTTGTTCTTTAACGTGCACTGACATCGCACATTATGCGGGGCCTCTAGCATTTCGCCGCCATCGAAATGCGACCACCGCGGTCGGGATCGAACTCACGACTTTCCGGTCAGCAGCCGACCATCGTAGCCACTATACCAGCGCGACGTATTCCGTTTGTAGCCAAATGTTTCGAGGAAATTCATACAAATTTCTCAGAAAGCAAAGCTTCCTAGCCGATGAAAAATTCGTGCCGGTTTGGCGTTGGTCCCCCAGATTGGCGTTTGTCTCGACCCGAGACCAACGCCAATCACGGGGGGGGGGGGGGGGGGGGGGGGGGGGGGGGGTTGTCGCGCTACGAAGTGAGCTAATCTGGACTCTAGCAATACGAGGCGCGAGGAAGAATTAACTGACAAATCGAAGTCCATAGGTCCTGAGTATGACATACAAATTTTGAGGAACCTGCAAGTTAAGGGGAGGGTTATGAAAGCAAAAATTTGCAGAACCTACTACGCAGAACGGATTTCCCGCTCTGAGTGTCCATATGCCTCGCGTTCGCGATTAACTTGCCCTCGCGATGCCGCTTGCTTGCATACTGGTTAGCGCAATCGGCAGAGCGACCACCCCGAAAGGCGTTGGTCTCGAGTTCGATCACCGGGCAAAGCCGAAATTTTCGTGAACTAGGAAGCATTATTTTCTGAACAATTCGTACGCATTTCCTTGTAGCTCTGTGCTAAGAACGGGTGCTTCTGAATTATTCCTTTTATAAGCCTTCCGTCACCTTGCGCTATTTCGCAGAACTGATTTGCTCTCTAGGCGTTTTCAACCCACCTTTATCTAATAACGGTTGTCGTCGTCGACGTGTCGTGGTCGTCAAGCCAGCCTCTTCAGATTTCCCATCCTCATCCTCATACGGGAGAAGAAAAGCTTTTTCTCCTAACAGCCGCCACTGAGGTTCAAACGCATATGTTACAGCAGTGATTGTGAACTTTCGGATGACACATGCGAAGCATTCTGCTGGGCCGTTGCTTCCTGCTCTTGAGTTCTACGCAGGTTCTGAGAACAGTGGGTCGTGCTCCTTTATTTATAAAGTCAGAACGAGTAATACTGTAGCACAGAAAGGGGACTACACCTGCTTTGTGGTCTAGTGGTTAGGGTGCTCGACTGCTGACACGAAGGTCGCGGGATCGAATCCCCGCCGCAGCTGCCGCATTTCAATCGTGATGAAATGCTAGAGGCCCGTGTACGTATATTTAAGTGCACCTTAGCCCTTTGTGCGGCCGCGGGTCGCATACGTCCCACTTTTCCGTCGGTAGAAAATTTTTTCTCCCACATCACCCGTTGTAATTAGCGCAAGGCTAAGTCACTCATATCTTACCTAAGTCGTCTTCGTAACGTCGAGGAAAGTCATTTTGCCACGCTTTGGAAGGGCGGAAGTAGTGTTACAATGGCGTTGAATTTCGATCAATTTTTTACGATACCTTCTGAATTTTCCTGTTCTTCAGTAAGAAAGAACCTACCAATCAAAATGCTGGATAAATTCTTCTCTTTCTCGTTTTTCATAGGCCATTTAGCCTCCAGTGATCGCGTGTTTTTGTTAATTTGCGCAATAACATGACCAATAAATGCATCGAAACACAATCCCTGCGAAAGTGGCACGCTCATACTTCAGCGTAATTGCGGATATTGGTGCGTGGAAATATTTTTCTTTATATCACATACCTCTTGAAATGTAGGCACATATTCAGGGACAACATCCGTACCCGACAATTTCGACAGCCAAAGCAAGGACAGGCAAATGCAGAAAAAAAAAAAATGGTTGGTGCATGCGGTGAAGTAAGCTTTACGGGAACTGACCACAGCGCTGTGAAGGCCCACAAAAGGCGCAGGTGCAGGTGGTGTTCTACTGCTGGAAATGAGGTCCGCGCAACTTTCCTCAGCTTAAGTTGAGAAGTGCTACTCTGTGTCACTTGCTTCGGCCGTTTCATCCGAAATACCCGTTGATGCAATTTCGAGATGGTGCCTTCATGAGTCAGCGGGACAATGTTTTACCACTTTTTGAACACACTCTCATGAGCCAGTGGGAAATACGTGTCCCACTTTTTTTAGTAAAGTGCTGGCTTGATTTTTATGAAACTTGTTTTATACTATTTCTTTGTCGTTTATATCAATATACCACAGTCGGTTTTTATATGATCGTTTCAAAAATATAGGTAAACCTACAAACGGTTAAAGAGCATCAGATGTCCAAAATTTCCAGAGTCCTCTACTAAGGTGTCCCTCATAATCATATCCCGGTTTGAGATGTGAAACCCCAAGAAGTATTACAAGACATGCAAGGCGACTGTATCTGCATCACGAAAAAAAATATCGCTCTTCACGAAACAGCCATACGCCCAGAAAAGAGGGCTCAGAAAGGTCTGTGTGCAAACAATCCTTCATTTTCGATATTCAGGAAAAACAAGCAGCGGCGCAATTAGACATGAACACCGAATAATAATGGTTTAATGATGCCCCTCATTTGGGGACACGCCCAGGATCAGGTGGTTGGTGCGAAGCAAAAATAATAACATCGACGCCGGCGAAATGTTCTTGCATTTTGAAACTGAAATGCAAGAACAATGATAATGTCAGTTAGGAAACAACTCACAAGGTCCGTCATGTAAGACGACTAGAAGGCGAAAGCCATTTTTTTTTCTTCTCAGTCGATGTATTGCTCCTGCCCCGCCATGCTTCGTAAAGATTTCTGGACCTGATGTGGTTTTGCATTGCCTCCAGGATCGGCGGCTCCTCACCTGGTTAATGCACTGCCTCCGGGATGTGCCCACCGCTGACCAAGCTACGATGTCATGGGATGAAGTCACTGTGACGTCGTGGGGACGTCATAACAGCGTCTCAAATTTTCGCTTGTCGTGCTGACGTGATACGGCGACATCACCACGTCATGATGATTTTTAGCATCGCTCGTGTGCACGCCGACGGGAGACACCGACGCGAGACGCCGGTCAATTTTCGCGTTTGATAAGACATCTAAGGGATTCGCCTTAATAAGCCGTGCATTCGATCGCCGGGAGTGGACCGAAAGGGTCGCCAAAGAGAAAAGGGCGGTGGCTGTTACGTGAGGTTTGTAAGTACCGTATTTACTCGAATCTAGGCCGGCCCCGATGTTAAGCCGACCCCCGAGATTCGGAAAGCCAGAAAAGAAAAAAAACTTAATCATTGTGCTCGAATCTAAGCCGAACCCCCGACCCTCCCCCCCCCCCCACAAACACACACACTTTCGAACATCGTTTCTTCGAAAAAAACGTCGGCTTAGATTCGAATAAATGCGGTAAACTACAAATACACATATAAAGCAAGCGATCCGATATCTCAATTTGAACTCTGTGCCTCTAGTACTATAGCCCCACGCTGTATTTACTGCGCCATACGCGGAAGCCTCATCATGCGAAGTATAAAACTTCGTAGGTATGTATTGCGTACACGGAAGGAATCACGTTTACATATCTGACTCGTGTTGCCCAATGGTGACGGTTTTCTAAATGTTCTTCGCACAAGCCGGCGCGTTGAGACGCTTGCCAAGTTTTTGTAATGCTGTTTAAACATTTTAATACCCAATGCACTCATTTTACGAGTATTCCCCAGCAATAAGACATAAGCAATCTCTGCTGAACTAGAAACACGCACTTTTTCGTGCGGTCCTGGTAAATAACACTGGATCATTCCATTCTGTTTAACGCACTTTGGGCGACAAATGATTCCGTTTAATGTTTAATCAATAACAGTTTATTTGGCCAGTTCTTGTTTCAATCGTAACACCAGGCCGCTGTACTACATGAACGAAACTTTAACACCGAACGCATGTGCAACCTTTGGCATAGCTGCAACTCGAAACGCGGGACCAACAAGTTTTATTCCAAGGGGAAACAGGAGGAAAAGAACGAGGATAAGTGGAAGAGACAACAGCGCCGTCTCTTCCTCAGTCCTCCTCTTGGCGCGCTGTCTCCCCGCAAATTATGTATCAACTAGCGCAGGCTTTTGCTTTGTTGCCAACTTTCTTGCCACCCGGGCCAGGCTCCTTTTTTTTTAAGAGTCAGTCGCTTAAGGCACCTCGGCGAACCTCCGGGCGCCCGGCGATGACCTCCTCCTTTTCCTCCAGCGTCGACGGAGTGCGCTGCCAGCAGCGATTGCCGTCATGAAGACCAGGACGAGCGACCCTGCCACCAGGAGGTAGGAGCGCTTGCCGTCGCCCTCTGCGATGTTTAGGGAGGACAGTGGAACGCGGTTTCCGTGAAAAGACTAAATGAATTTGTTCTTACGCGCATTCTAAGCCTGAAGATGCACGACCTTTAATACCTCCCCATATAGACACCGGTCACATTAGAGGTACCGGCCGTACTATAACGCCGCTCTTCCAGCTTTCGCTGTGACTGTGCTGCAGTTTCAGTGCAGGCCTGGCTTTTTTTTTTTTACATAAAGCGCGAAAGAACAAGGGAGGAAAAAGCAAATGCGCTTTATGTTCACGCATTATGTTAAAATGAACAGTTACCGACTCGCCAATTTGCCATCCAACTGATACACATAGCACTGCCCTGACGAACACGAGGTGCCGGGTATGATTCAGAAAGGAATCATACCTGTTTATTTGTCTATCGTGTCGTAGATATGTGTTATGAGAAACTTCTCATGATGTCCACTGTACTGCCTCCAAACTACAGTTGGATCGTAATTGTGTCACCAATGTATACACTCTATTTAGCACAGTGATTTAATTACGCAGTTACACTACGTAGTGTAATTTTTAGTGTGTTGATCTCATTTATGAATTTGTGTTGTGTTCGTGGCATGTTTGTTTCCAATTATTTCTCATATACGCTTTTGTAACGGGACATTCGGTACATAAATACGCTAACTTAGTACAGCTACTGTCATGTAACGGCCACCAGGCCATTGTAATGCTGTTCTCATGGTCTATTAATTTCCTAACTGATTTTCTAACCGATCTCTGACGTCATGATGACGTCATATGGGGACATCACGTGATGATTTTTTTGCATCACTCGTGCTGGCGCCGACGCCGCCGGACGCCGACGCCACCGACGCGAGACGACGGTCAATTTTCTCGTTTTATGAGGCATCTAAGGCTTTCGCCTCAAACTAAACACGCTAAACAACCAACCAACTTGGACTTGTCGCAGAATCAACACATGTGAACAGCCTCGGACGCTGCAGCTGTTCCTGCGATCGACAACTTCAGTGAAATGCACATAATAATAATAATAATATCTGGGGTTTAACGTCCCAAAACCACGATATGATTGTGAGAAACGCCGTAGTGGAGGGCTCAGGAAATTTCGACCACCCGGGGTTCTTTAACGTGTATCTAAATCTAAGTACACGGGCTTCAAACATTTTCGCCTCCATTGAAAATGCAGCCGCCGCAGCCGGGATTTGATCCCGCGACCTTCAGGTCAGCAGTCGAGCGCCAAAACCACTAGACCACAGTGGCGGGGCCGAAATGCACATAGGTGTGCGTACTGGAGGGGAGGAGAAGGGAGGCGGGGGGCGCCAGTTCTTTTTTTTTTTTGTCGACTTATTTTACTTTTATTTTGCAAGCAGCACACGTAAACCCACACATCTCAGTTGAAATGATCACAAAGAGCCCTTAAAGCGTCTGCGTCTAACTATGCAGACCACCTGTCGCTTCGCTAGAATTCCCCGATTCTCTGCAATTTATATCCGCTTGACGTGGACCGTTGAAAGCAACAATACGTTCAAGGACTTGAATCGCCAAAACCTGCAACGCACTTACATTTGGTTCCCTTGTGAAGTCGATTATGCAAAATAAAAATGACATACACAAATCATACCGCAAGTTGAAAACGCCGTACGTTGCTCGCTTTTCGTGAAATTATTAAGGCGGAAGCATTAGATGCCTCATCAAGCACGACAATTGACAGTCCGCGTCGGCGGCGCCAACACGAGTGATGCAAAAATCATGATCACGTGATGACGTCATTATGACGTCACAGATATCCTTTTTGTGACGTCATCGTGACGTCACGTCATCACATGACGTCGCTTTGCACTGCCTCCGTGATCGACCCACGGATCACGGAGGCAGTGCGCAACCACGTTAGGTGGAGAAAGCTTTCGTAGAGGGGCGGGGAACGGTTAAATACGTCGACTGAAGAAAAAGAAGACGTAGATGGCTTTCGCCTTCGAGTCGTCTTAGGCGAATGCACCCAGTGACTTTTTTACAGTATCTAGCCCTGCGTTAGATATTTCTTAAACGCTTAACGGCACTTCCTGTGTGCATAGCGTTGCAATTGAAGTAACCAATGTCTCCAACACAGTAACAATAAACTTAGGAATCCTGCGCATAGGGCTACGTCACTACGTTGAAAAAAAAAAATTCCTCAAACCCAGAAATTCTCCAACAAACAGGGGTTGACGCGACATTCAACGATTCAATCGTAGTACACCTGAAATTGCGAAGGGATCTACGATGCGCGGGCTCGTGATTCCTTAAATCAGGGTAATTACGGTGATGTATCCTTCGGAGAAAGCACTACGCAGCACGATTGAATCGCAGAAGTGCCGGCCAAGCACACGAGCTCTGAGCAAAGCCTGCGGTAGTATTTCGAGCTAGTTACAGCAGCACAGCCGAATAGGTGCACGTCGACTGAAAACTATTCCAAACCAAACATTTTTTTTTTGCTTATGTGGTATGTGCAAATTGGAAACACACGGAGAGCGCTGTCTAGGTTTCCTTCTATGTCATGCGTCTTGTATCTTGCGCTGTACAAGTCAATACAAAAAAGGGGGAAACTGCGCAAGAAATGTCTCCGCGGAGAGATCGCATGCCAAGGCTGGCTGCGTGACATAATGTATGTACAGCGGAGGAAAAAGTGACGTTAAGCGCTTGACTCGGACGGCTGCGGCATTACTTGGCACTTGAGAAAACAGTCGTCACAAGAATATGATCATAATTTGGACTTTCCGTCTCAAACTCGCGATATGATTTTGAGAGACGCCGTAGTGGAGGGCTCCGGAAATTTCGATCATCCGGAATTTTTTACCTTGCGCCTCAATCTAAGCGCACGGACCTCTAGCATTTCGCCGCCATCGAAATGCGGCCGGGATTCGATACCGCAACCTTCCGGTCAGCAGTCAAGCACCATAACCGCTAGACCACCGCGGCGGCTTATGAGAGAAGACAGCCGCTACAACTCGTCCACCATACATTCACCGCACGTTTTCAGTCGCTACTCTCGCATAAAATTTTCTTACGATTTCAAAATTTTTGCGTCACTCCTGTCCATAGGTCGGCAAACTCACTCATGAGTTTACCGACCCTAGTAGCGAGCGGGGAATGCCAAGAAAGTATACGTCACGGCGGAAGAGGCTACAGTAATTAGACTGATATTTAATAAAGGTTTTCAACAGCGTAGGCGTTGACTTAAAAGGCCTCGTTACCGTTCGCGGCACCTACGATATCGGCAGTACGCGGGGAAGCATTTTCCTCCAGAAACCAGGGCTCTTGCGGGTGTCCTGTAACAAGACGAATTCGCACTCTCGACATCTAACTTGGCTCCATCAGCGGTGTCCTGCCGCTATCTATGTTGACACCTTGATCCAACGCAACTTCTTCACTTAACCTAGACAGCTTTATTACTACCCTATAGTGTAGTACATGTGGTACCATAACAGAACACCCTGTAAGCAGCCTTTTGAGGTAATCCCACGCGACTCGGAGAAGGAACTGCGGCGTCATCAAACAACTGGACGGGAATTTTCGTTTATTTATTTTATTTATTTATTTATTTATGTATTTATTTATTTACAACAATAATGTTGCGGGAGACCAGGGGAATGAAAAGCTGATCAATCAGCTTGAGGGTGTCCTGGCCACCCTACACGTATGTCAGCGTAAACGGTGGCTACAAACAACAAAAAATGCACACGTAATATATTGCACATGACTCATTTCCATAGAAGAAAAAAGCGTGCTTGCATGGACAACATAAAGAAACTTTCCAAAAACGTTTCCTTTGAGAGACCGCGAAAACGAAACAAATAGACGACAATGTTTTGAAGGCAAGTTCATGACAAGGATATTGTGTAAAACAGTCTGCGTTAGCAGACTGTTTTCCACAGTTAACATCTGTGTCCCCTCCTTTGCTCGCAAAGCCCTCTCCGGCGTTCCGACGCTTTGCGCGTCGCCTTGCTGACGCCGCCAGCTTTGAAGTCCGTTACCAAGTTTCGTGTCTGCCGTTGGCGAGGAGTGCGTTGGCTAGTTTCATGGCGCTCGCTCGCTGTGTGCTTGTGCGCCGCGATGTTTTACGACTCGCTCTGTTCGTGCATCGTGCTTTGTGCTCGAATAATTCAGGAACGAGTCCCGTAAAATTTTTCCAGCACCCAAAAGAAGGACAGGTGAGCGTGCCGTTTGCGTCGCGGTTTTCATTGTACGAATTTCCGTTCACGTCCGTATTAGCTGTTTCCTGCAGTGACGCAAGAGTTAATATTTTCAAAAATGACTGGTTTTAAAAGCGCGCGATGCTGCCTTTACGTCTTTTATACGAACAAACAGTGGATACAAAGCAGACGCGACGTAACTATAGTTTCACTTTTACAACTCTCGCAGAACCGTGTGCTTGAATGTGTGTTTTGCATGTGCCTCCGGCAGATCACTAGCCGACGCTTACAACTGCGTTTCAGTGGCTCTAGGTAAGCAGTCTCAAACTCATCTCAGCTAACGGGCCGCAGTCCCTAAATTCACTCCAGCATGGGCCGGGACAGTGTAGAAAGTCCAAATGTGTGTGTGTTTGTGGGGGGGGGGGGGGACGCATTCGAACAAAATGTTACCTAACATTGCCATTTGAAAAATTCTCTTTCCCATATCTCATATATGGGTCATATCCGAAGGGGATTTGAAGTAGGATCAGAGAAAAATACCGATAGCGATCTGCAGTACGACTAAAATTCTGAAATAGAGTTTTTGTTCTACGGTAATGCTTCAACACATAGTGACCGCACGAGGTGCCTAAGGAGAGAAATGCTTGAGATCAGTCCCGTCTCTGTAGCTGCCCCGAACAAGCGTTATTAAACGCAGTAGGCGAGACAATATTGCGAATACCATTTGGCAAAGTAACAAAAGTTTATTCCTTGTGTAGCCGCTAGAGAAAGGTTCGCGGGCCGCGTACTTGAGATTCCTGCCATAGGTCGATGACAAAAACCTTTAATGCTCTGAGAGGAAGCAACGAGTTCACTTTTGCACGAGTCTGCTGCACCGTTTATCTCTTTGGAACTTGTCACTTTTATTCAGGGTGGTAGCGTTTTTAAAATAATCTGGAAGGCCATAGCTGATTGGTTGCCCAGGGAAAAGCTAAAGAGCTGCAGAATTCCCTATCGAAAATTCTCATATGACACATATGCCTCGTATACAATTATCTCGTATGAACATATATGAATCATATGTGTTCTCGTATGATCATACGAGATTATTGGACATGTGTCATACGTGTCATATGAGATTTTTTGATAGGGAAGTGACGCATTTCAAGGACAGATGACGTGTTCCTTCTAACACATCCATTCATTTTCTTAGTGTTCATCATCATTAGTCATATAAAAGATGTGAAGAAGAAGATGCGCCTCCATCCAGCAGCATCGCCAACGCTCGGCTCGCTCGGCTCGTGTTTCGGATCGCCGCTGTGCCTCTGGACGCTTCTTCTCGCTCGCTTGCCGCTGACGACCATCACGTCTTTCAACGACCAATAAACCTCTTCACAAAGACAATGTTTCCGCAAATGAAGTCAAGAACGTGCGGCCGATATTCGTTGTTTTTTATGAGGCCTTCGTTTCGTCATGTTCTGCTGCATACGTGTGCGCGCAGTTGTGGAAACGACTGCGTGCATGCTGTGGGATTGCGGCTTTCCCGTCGCCATTGCGGTGGTTTTTCGCCTATTTCTGCCGTCCACATGTCCTATCATGACTCTCCCCTCCTCCGCCGTCCTACGGTGCTGGGTGAGCGGGGATGACTCACTGAGACTCACCCAGACTCAGACTGGGCCGTGACTCTGAGTTAGTTCGGATGAGTGATATTTTGGTGAGTTCGTGTGAGTCCGGTTGAGGAAAATTTTAGCGAGTCTGCGTCCGAGTGAATCGCTTGAGGAAAATATTGGTGACTCTGAATCCGAGTGAGCCCTAAGCGCAACATATATTTCTTGAGTGAGTCTGCGTGAGTTCCACCTTTGATTGCCGACATATGGTCCTATCTACTCATCTTCAGCATTAATATCAGCTTTATATTGGCCTACGTTTATCATCAAGCACCTTCAAACATATCTCAAGGAACTGGCGTTCATGCGCCACCTCAATATTTATTGATCAGAGGCGTGAGTTAACGGGGAGGGGGTTGCCGTGACCTCCCTACGCAAACTCATTCACAGGAAGTTTGATAAAAATATCTACCGTGAGTCTCGCATTTCATAAAGAAATGTCCCGACTCTATTGCAACCACCAATACCTCGTATTTGAAGGTACAAGATCAAACGGTGTATAGTAGAGCACCGATTATGTGAGATATTGGCGTTAAAGAGCATGGACACCATGATCGAAAAAGCTAATTTTACTCTAATGGACTCATGAGTCGACACACTCAGGCTCACTCAGACTCAGATAAAACCATGAGTCTGAGTGAGTCCGGCTGAGCAATTGCTGGTGATTTTGAGACCGAGTGTGTCCGGTTGAGGAAAATTTTGATGACTGACTCCGAGTGAGCCCTCAGAGCAAAATATACTTGAGTCAGTCTGAGTGAGCTCCAATTTTTTTTGCCGACCTGTCACTGCCTGTGAGTGGACTAATCGAAAAACATGGTTGATCCCTCCTTTATAGGAATCGGTATAACACGAAAGTAAAACGTGTCCTTACAAAGTAGTTGAGTGTTTACTGTACATTGATGTAAGAGAGCTTGCTCAATGTCTATTGGTGTTTGGCAGCTATAGCACCGTTTAACGTGGATGCACGCAAGTTGACGCTTGGTGACACATCTCCATCCCGACAACTAACGTCCATGATCAACGATTAGACAAACATTTGTGGTAGCTGTAGTAGTCAACGGTGAGAGCGTAATCATAGAAAGCGATGTGACAGCCAGAAGAGCGTCGATTAAGGTCGTCATTCCACGGCATGGTAAAGAGTAAACACAAAGTCCCTAGATTTTTCCTTTTTACCCAAGTACCGACAACTGCCTCCTCTCCTGGCCCTTTCTCACGCGCAGCTGGCGTCTGCCGCCATTTCCTTCCTAACTTGTAAGATTTACAAAGCCGCGTGCGTCTAAGTACATTAGCCAAGCATCTTTCAACGGGCAATATGCTAACGCGACGCGCCTTTCTCCTCCCGCCAACCCCCGTCATTAGTGAGCGGGGGACGCGTTTCACCAGGTTATAACCACGTGCTGGAAAAGCGTTAGGAAGAACATGGCTACCGAAAACGAGCGTTAGCCAATGATATTCGTCAGCAGCGTTTCAATGGTTGTCGATACTTAAGAAAGAACAGGGAAAAATCTAGGGACTTTAAGTAATCAGAACACCACGGCCGAACTAGAGGGAAACGCAACGCGCGTCGTGTCTTCCCTCTAGCCCGGCCGCGACTTCTCTCGTGGCGAGCATAGAGTTTCTTACAAAAATACCTAGAGGGAAATCTGGCGCCACTGTCTATGCGAATTTCTTAAGGGGCGCCGTTGGAGCGCTGGGAAGGACGGTATATATGTCTGCGAGGCTTGTGTTGGCTGGTGTTGAGCAAGGCTTCAGCTCAAAAGCGGATACGACTGCGCAAATAAAGCTTCTCTCAAAGAAACCTTTTATAAGCAGATGTCATTTATGCGTATTATATTTTAAAATAAACGTCCACTCACATTGAAGGCATAACCAAACGGCGAAAGAAACAGACGACGAACAGTGGCAGAGGGAACGCTGCCTTTGTCGTCTGCCTGCCAAGTTTAGCGGCCATTGGTTACTTTTTACGCCTCGTAAAACTATACATCGACGCATAAGTTTCCAATGGTTAATAAAACTCGTTTTCTGCAATAATAAAAAACAAATAGCTCACTACGTGCTCGTTCAGTAAGAAATCAACCATTTCGACACAAGGAATGCGTTGAAGCCAGACGCATCTTCGAGGTGTCTGAGCTCTACGTGAAGGATACGAATCTGAGTCAAGTTCGAAGCTCACATATCCCGGCATTCCCATGCATCCAACAGCTCGCAGCACCACTTTTGCCCTAGGTAAGTGTAGGAAACTCTATGGTGGCGAGCGTAAGCGGGGAACGCGCAAGGAGGGTAAAAAAATTGCTGGAGTGGCGATTATTGCGCATTATTGAAGCCGTGCCCACCAAAAGATGGCGGCTGCGCGCGCCATCTTAGTAGGGGCACGATAAATCATCGGCGTTTGGCGAAAGGAAGCGAGCGTTTTCCACGCACGCCAGATGAGTTCAATATGCCAACTTTTACGGGTCAGATGCTGCTCGAAGTGTGTCTTTGTGTTGTCAGATTTCGTTAGTAAGCCTCAAGGTCATGGTAAATTTTATTGGAGATCAATCGCCAATACTCCATTCGACGGGTTAATTTTGTCGGCAACAACGATCTTTATTTTATAATGAACGTATTATTTACACAAACACATTAAAGCTAGTTGATCTCTAAGTAGGCACAACCAAAAAAGAGCATGTTTTCGAGCTCTTTGGTGGGCAAAAGCTGGCTTCACTTTTGCTGGCAAGGCGTTGCGAGAGCTTCCACTCCAGAATTTTTTTAAAGACGATAGTCTTTATTGGGATACTTAAACGGAGAAATTTTGGTCTGTCTTTCTGTCTTTCTGTTTGTCGGCACGTCACTCGACTAAGCCACTCGGCCAAAGTTGAACCACTTGCCCAAGGGCCAGCCATCTTGAACGGCTGACTAGGTTCATACTTGTGTACATTGTCGATCAAAACACAAACATTACGCATATCTAAGGCGCAACATCACTAGGTAAGTATTAGTTGGTGTGTTTCTTTAATAGAAAATGCATACATACGTAATTCTAAAGACCCTAGTTTCTTAAGCTGTGCTGAAAATGCGACTGCGCTGAAACTTGCCTTCCTCCGTGCCTTCTGCACGAGCTCATTGTTGTGTTTCGGTTTCGGTTCTGTATTGCACTGTACGAATATCATGGGGCGCCGCTCTGGCATTCCTGTTTTACCCAGGTGACGTGTAAATAAAAGAGTGTGTGGAGAGTACTCGTTGAGTGCGGACGTTTCTTCTGCTTAAGCGCTTCGCGCGGAACCGCGTGTTCGGGCTGGCTGGCGTCCCCGCCGATCGCGTTGGTCACCGCCGGTCTTCGCCTGCTGCTGCGCCGGGACTACCGGCCCGCAACACAGCACTCATGTTTCCCGACGTATTGCCAGATGGTGTCCATATCTCACGCAGCGCCTCTTCTATTGTCTTTAGACGACATTTTCAGCGAAGCACGCAGATACGCGGCCAATGTTTAACCTCACTCCTTGGGAACGCGGTGTTACCGTTACAGAGGCACGCACGCGAGGCAAAGCTATTTTTAATATGGATCGATGCTATGAGCGAAGCCGAGCCTTGTGGTAAGGTCACCACCTTGCGGTTTGTTAAAGCACCGACAAAACTGCACTTCGGCTATTGGAAACGCACCGAATGGGACGGCTGCATAGCAACGGCGCGCTGCAGGGATAATCGCGTACGCCGTGGTCACGATGCATTACTTCATTTTACCGCTTCCACACTCTAAGAAAAAAACCGGCTGAAGGGGGAGTAAAGTCAGCTTTAGTCCTCAAATCGTGTCGTTAGTCCGCGAGAGGACCAACTGTCGCGAAGTGCGTGTCGTGTGCAAATTCGGAGGACTAGACATACCTCGGAAAAGACTATGGGGGGACGAACGGTTGCATTTACTCCCGCGGGTAGAGGCTGAAGGGAAGACGTTTTTAGGCGCGAAGCTCCTTAAGGCGGCACCCGTTCGTCCCTCGTAGTCGTAGTCGTAGTCCGTAAACAGTCTTACGCTTTGACCTCCAAGGTGGTGCCGGTGGGAGATTTTTCCTGTGCGTTGTTGAACAATAAAAAATTCGCAGCGGTAGCTAAAAGCCGACTTCTTCTGTCTCTCATTCCCATTAGCAGCCATTCTTTACCTCCAAGGTAGTGCCTGGTGGGATTTCTCCTGTGCGTGATTAATCAATAACAATTTTGTTCAAAACGCTGTTGATTGATGAAATAAACCAACGAAAGACGCCAGGTGGTCGAAATTTCCGGAGCCCTCCACTACGGCGTCTCTCATAATCATATCGTGGTTTTGGGACGTTAAACCCCAGATATTATTATTAAATGCGAAGCATTTCTTAGCGAACTTCTGCGACTTTGACCGTATCTATCTATCTATCTATCTATCTATCTATCTAGCCGCCTACGACTTCGTGCTCTCCTGGTCGCTTGGTTAATCGAATGTGCACCAAAATTGGTATGGCGTAACATGACTGTATGACGAACATAAATGACAAGTCATAACATGAAAATCATGACACGAATGTCATGTACAGCATGATTTACATGCTACGCTCATGGTGCGCTGGCGGCCGTTTCGCTAGCTTGATATACTCCAAAATTGGTATCTTGTGACGTGACTGTGTGACGAACATAATAACACGAGTTAACATGAAAATCATGACACGCATGTCATGTACAGCATGACTTACGTGCCACGCTCATGGGGCGCTGGCGGCCGTTTCGCTAGATTGATATGAACCGAAATTGGTATCTTGCGACGTGACCGTGTGACGAACATAAATAACACGAGTTATCATGAAAATCATGACACGCATGTCATGTACAGCATGACTCACGTGCCACGCTCATGGTGCGCTGGCAGCCGTTTCGCTAGCTTGATATACACCAATATTGGTATCTTCCGACGTGACCGTGTGACGAACATAAATAACACGAGTTATCATAAAAATCATGACACGCATGTCATGTACAGCATGACTTACGTGCCACGCTCATGGGGCGCTGGCGACCGTTTCGCTAGATTGATATACACCAAAATTGGTATCTTGCGACGTGACCGTGTGACGAACATAAATAACACGAGTTAACATGAAAATCATGACACGCATGTCATGTACAGCATGACTTACGTGCCACGCTCATGGTGCCCTGGCGGCCGTTTCTCTAGGTTGATCGACCCCCAAGTTGGTATTGCGCGACGTTACTGTGTGACGAACATAAATAATAGGAGTTAACATGAAAACCATGACACGCATTTTCCTCAATGACATACAAGACGATGTATGCAGCTCTTTGCTGGCTGCTTCGCATTACATCGATTCCCACAATGCGTGGGATCTGCCGGCTTTTTTTATTATTAGATGTTTTGTAAAAGCAAAACGGAAGAACGCCAGATGTTTCTAAAGCAAGAGGAAAAGACGCCAGCTGCTTAACGAAAGACGCCAGATGTTTTCTAAAGCAATGGTTTTCTAAACAATGAAAATTCACAGCGTACATGTAAAATTAAAGTGAGCTGCAAGTCGTCATAACTCATCGAACCTTTAGTATAAACGCGCCCTATCTCACGTCGGTGATGATGTACTGGGCAGAATTCACGGAAGATTCACGGTTTACCGAGGAACCTCCGCAGCTTCGCCCACTCATCATCATTCACTCCGTGGAAATGCTGCGATTTTGTCTGTGGCCTTTGTTTGCAGCAAGGCTCAGCATCGAACGAACGCGAAGCAGTGATCGTAGACCCACGAATGCCTCTTTCAAAGGTCATGAGCTTAGCTCTCGGCCAGGTGCGCCCTATTGTTCCGAAGCCCTCCTTTCTACTCTGTCGCGGTGCGGGTTGCAGGCGGCGACAACCTGAGGGGCCAAATGTCCACTGCACAGATGACAAGAAGGCATCGGCGCGTCAGCCCGCTTACTGCTGCGATCAAGAAAATAACGCGAGAAAACATTAATTTAATTTGTAGTGTGTTAATATTGTGTCATAAATTATGAGGACTTGAAACTTAGTTCACCAACAAGCTTCCCAATATTCACTGGCGGTGACGATCGTGTAAATCTGACGGAGGTTTCAGCGCTTATGTTGGGTATCCTTCCGCGCCGCACTCTTTCTTCTTCAGTATCGCTCGCCGGAGTGTCGAGTGCGGGTCGTGTTCGTCACTTGTGATCTATCTTGCTCTTGTTTCGGGGTCAGCGAGTGCCGCTATTTACGCAGACCATGAACGCAGCTGTGAAGAACATACCTCGCTGCATGTGCTGCAATTATGGATGCGCATGCGCGTTTGTTTCTGTGTACCGGCTGTTTATTGGACCCAGCATCGTAACTTTCCTGCGGAAAAATGGACACCTCAGCTTACATGCAAGAAATCCATCGCAGCTTCCTTTCTCCAAAGCTTCAGAGATGGACGCCGTCACATCGAGGTGTGATCAACAATTTCTGGATTTACTTGCTCTGGAAACAACGTCCTTCTGCTAATTTTGAAGGTAAGTTTATTATTTTCATTGCCTTGGTACATTGTATTATAAATAATATGACGACTAAAAAAGCATTGTGCGTCGCATGTTTTTTAGCATGCGACTGCGCAATTATTGGGGCTTACGTGATTAAGTCGTTCTCTTCTAGCTACTTTATTTTGTAACAAAATTTTCTTTTTTGTATTTCTTCCAGGTAGGACTCGCCCTAGTAATTCGGGAACAGGCCCTACACCGACTAAATGATGGCATTCGTTCCTTTTTGGTGTTTTCGTAAAAATAAATATTGATGTTAATAGAATCGTGTTTCTCTTTCTTCCTTGAATACTTTATAGAACACCGTAGTTTATCTGCAACCTACACAATCAAGAAATCAAAACCGTTGGTAACCTGAATCACTGTGCATGTGTGTGTGTTTGGTGTCATTCATGTGACCTGTGTTCCCATGTCGTGGTTTGCCACTTCTCGCCAAGTTTTTACCTTGTTCATAGGATTCAAAGTGCTTTAAAGGATTGAAAGATCAGGGCAGGCAACTAAATATTCTCGCTAGGGCAAGTCTTGAAGCCGGTATACACAATTTCTCTCAAGTTCGGCAAAGTAAATTCGAATGATCAGCATTATTGCTTGCAAGCGCTCACTGAATGCATTGATAGCAGTTAATACATGTAAGTTGGGTACCACTTCTAAAGCACTATTTAAGTAGCATGTTTCCGTGAAATGTCCGTTCCTAAGAGCGCAGGAACTTCGCCACAATTTTTTTACAATTGCGAAGCGCGATTTGCTCTCCCAAGGATCAACCAATACTCCTTAAAGGAGTAACATTTGCTCCTTGAGGGACCATTTCCAAAAACCAACTGTTAGTCCTTACAGGAGTAACATTTGCTCCTTCAGGGACCATTTCCGAAAATCAACTGTTACTCCTTACAGGAGCAACCGTTAGTCTTTTGCAGTTAATCCTTCAAAGACTAACTGTTTATCCCCTTGAAGTTCATCCCCAAAAGGACTTTTGGTTGTGGCAAATCAGTTGATCCCCAAAAGGACTAACCTCCCTACCCCTTTTAGTCCTTTTTTTCTTAGAGTGCAGACGGCGACACCACCCCATTATCATAAAAAACAATGAGCGCAGATAAACGACGCAGCGCGAATAAGTTTGTTAGCGCTAAAGGTTTTATATCATAATGTGATACCAACTTGCCCACCTGGCTATACCGGCACCACCCCGCCGACCAAGACCACTGTGAGAGGAAAGTGTGAGATATAAAAGGCGCGTTTGTAAAGCATCCAGAGAGTGTGATGGTGGCGCAGTGGATAGCATGCCCGGAATAAGTTGTCGCGGACCGAGATGTCGTGGTTTCGACTCCCATTCATGGAACTTTTTTCCTTTGTAAGTTTTTATTTGCCGTCTGAACATGTCATTTTTTTTTTCAACGTCATTTCCGTGATGGAAATATGTCACTGAAATCTTGGTGGACCCCAGCATAAAACACTTTCGTGTTAAAAAGGTACAGGAAAACATCGATGAGAATTACTCGTTCATCAGTATTACCATCCCTACCATAGAGAAGACTTGCAGTATTACGAAGACGTCTACGGAAGACGACGTTGTCCCTGAACATGCAACAGTCACGACGGATAAGCGGTGTCGACTGCCGCTGGAGCCAAATAAGGAAGGGCACACCTAGCTTAAGTCATCCTGAAAGGACTCCTTGTTCGATCGGGTTCTAGTGCCTATCTTGGCTGCCGTTCCAAACAGCTTTGCATGTAACCTACACAATAAAATATACCGCGAAAGGAAGAAATAAATTTGCAATTTAGCCTTTAAGCACACGACAAGATAAAGAAATTGCCTGGAGTGGGGCCCTTTAAATATCTGCTATGGATTCATCACCAAGCCGCGCGTTCAACCAAAAGAAGCACTGATGTCCGCGGGAATGAAAGAATGAATGAAAAAAATTGGCCGCGTATCTGCGTGCTTCGCTGCAAATATCGTGTTAAGACGATAGAAGAGGCGCTGCGTGAGATATGAACGCCATCTGGCAATACGTCGGGAAACGTGAATGCTGTGTTGCGGGCTGGTAGTCCCGGCGCAGCAGCAGGCAAGACCGGCGGTGACCAACGCGACCGGCGGGGACGCCAGCCAGCCCGAACACGCGGTTTGGCGCGAAGCGCCGAAGCAGAAGAAACGTCTGCACTCAACGAGTACTCTCCACACACTCTTTTATATTCACGTCGCCTAGGTAAAGCAGGAATGCCAGAGCGGCGCCCCATGGCACTCGTACAGTGCAATACTGAACTGAAACCGAAACACAACAATGAGCTCGCGCAGAGGGCACGGTGGAAGCCAAGTTTCGGCGCAGTCGCATTTTCAGCGCAGCTTAAGAAACTAGGGTCTCTAGAATTAGTATTTATGTATTTTCTGTTAAAGGAACACACCACCTAATACTTATCTAGTGATGTTGCGCCTCAGATATGCGTAATGTTTGCTTTTTGATCAACCATGTAGACAAGTATGAACCTAGTGAGCCGTTCACGATGGCTGGCCCTTGTGCAAGGGTTTAAACTTTGGCCGAGTGGCTGAATCGAGGGACGTGCCGACAAACAGAAAGACAGACAGACCAAAATTTCTGCGTTTAAGTTCCCCAAGAAAGACTATCGTCTTTAAAATCACAGCATATCTACGGAGTGAATGATGATGAGTGGGCGAAGCTGCGGAGGTTCATCGGTAAACCGTGAATCTTACGTGAATTCTGCCCAGTACATCATCACCGACGTGAGATCGGGCGCGTTTATTTATACTAAAGGTTCGATGAGAGCTATGACGACTTGCAGCTCACTTTAATTTTACATGTACGCTGTGAATTTTTATTGTTTAGAAAACTATTGATTTAGAAAACATCTGGCGTCTTTCGTTAAGCAGCTGGCGTCTTTTCGTTTTGCATTAGAAACATCTGGCGTCTTTTCGTTTTGATTTTAGAAAACATCTCGCGTCTTTCGTTGGTTTATTTCATCAATCAACGGCGTTTTGAACAAAATTTTTATTGTTTAATCACGCACAGGAGAAATCTCATCAGGCACTACCTTGGAGGTAAACAATGGCTGCTAATGGGAATGAGAGACAGAAGAAGTCGGCTTTTAGCTAACACTTACACTTCTACTTCTACTAACGTTTCCTACTGGAACATGCCAATGGGTGCTAATGGGGAATGAGAGACCGAAGAATTCGGCTTTTAGTTAACGCGCACGCTGCGAATTTTTTATTGTTCAACAACGCACAGGAGAAATCTCCCACCGGCACCACCTTGGAGGTCAAGATCTGGTACTAGCGTTAAGACTGGTTACGCACTACGACGGGGACGAACGGGTGCCGCTTTAGGAAGCTTCGCCCCTAAAAATTTTCAGTGGCTTAGCTCGGCTTAGCTAAGGTTCAGCTGATTATTCTTAGCTTTCTTCGTTGTCAAGCTTCTCCACTTTTCTGCGCCGCTTAGCAGCATTTGCGCTCTCCTTCTCCATGGCTATACCTCACTGGAAAACGCCAGCCAGCCGGTCTGACAAATTGCTAACCTCCCTGTCCTCCGATTTTTAGATGTGAAGCATTTTATAGCGGAATTCAATCCGGTGGTGGTATGCGGCGTGACCACCCTAACTGCACATGCGCAAGCGCTCTCCACTCCCCTGTCCCCTCCCCTCACCCTCTCCACTTCCGCTCTCCCCTCCACATCTTCCCTCCCCTCCCTTTTCCCTCTCTCCCCTCCCCTCTCCATTCCCCCTCTGAAACGCGGGCTCTACATGCCGAAACGCTGCTTCGCATTGCCTCATGGTACCCTTTGCGGGATGGTGTGATTTTTCTTTTCCTCCTCCCCGCTATATGTATGCCCCCACTGATACGTCTGCGTATGTGCGGAAAATAAGGGGCTGATATATTCCAGCGTAACGTGGTTTTGGGACGTTAAACCCCAGATATTATTATTATTATTATTATTCCAGCGTAACGTCGACGCGCGCGCATGCTCGGCCCAGCGACACTACGCTAACAAACGCGCAGCACTCTATTCGCAATGCACATAGACTGTCGCACCGCCAAGCGGAATTCAGGAGCGTCCTCTCGAGGAGGGTTAGTAGACGACAAAATGGCAGCACTACGCAGTCGCTCCCTTGTTCGGCTGTGCTAACCTCAGTGTTAACGCATTGGCAAGGAAGGAACACTACGACTAGGCATGTTCCCTGCATCAGTGAACAAACCAGGCCCTCCGTGACACGAGAAATCTGATTCGCTCTTGCGAGGCGCGAAGTTTTCGTGAACATACGCGGCGACTCGCGCTTTCAATGCTAACCCACAGCGTACGCATACTATCAGCTTCGCGAGGCTTTCTGTAGCCACGTAGGTTAGTTAAATGTTATCGTCTGACATATTCAGTTGAAGCTCACCCTGTTTTACTTGTATATAGCGTTGGTCAGTGTTTCTTGTAATGCATGAATCCCATAACACAGTACACGGGAAGTCGCGCCGGCTCGCGATGTGCTCTTGTAAAACTGAGCGATCTCAAGTTGTCGATACATTAAAATATGCCTCTATACTTTGTCAGCAAAGCGCTGTTACTAATCGTGCGAGCGACGTTTCAATCATTCGAGGACGCGTCTGCGCCACGCCTTTCGTGGAGCGAACGCTGTCCACGCCGTCCTTCGCCTGTGTGTTGGTTTCATAGCCAGCGCTGCGCCGCTTGTTTTTGTACGTTTGTTGATAGGTGGCAGCACACTGCAAGCGATTTGCTCGTTGATCGATCTGAGAGCGAAATGCGAAATGTTCTCCGCGCCCAGACGTCTCTGTAATTCAGGGTTGCCGTTGGTGGCTACTTTGCGCCAAATTGGCTACTTTACGACCCAGTCTGGCGACAAAAATTTCAGGTTGGCGCCATGGCTACTTTCTGGCTACTTTGAACCTCTATTTTAGCGCATTCAGTAGCCATTTTCTCTCATTATCTGCAGATAAAATACCGAGCAAGCCTGACGACTACCCTATTTTTCCAAGCTTTTCTGACGCGTCAGTCAGTGTATGCGCGTGTCCTAGCCCCGCCATGAGTCTGGTGCTCATCGAGGCACCTGAACTCAACGCGCGGTGCGTCTGGCGAGACGGAGTGATGAGATTCTTGTTCGCCTAGTCAGTGTCTCACACACGCTATGGGAGACTGGCCAAGAATTTGGTGGTATTGCGAATTTAAATAAAAGATAAAAATTTGGAATATAAGTTACAAATTAAAGATGAAATTCAAGTACACCTTTTGGCTATGATCAAAATGACGAAGTTGCGCGCATGTTGGCAAAAGTGTGACTAGCACGCTGTTCACGCTGCCAGCCATCGATGCTGACGCTACGAGCCAGTTTTGTAGTGCTGATGCACGGCGCGTGTTTTCGGGTAAACTTGACAGACACAGAGATCCGCAACAAAATGAAACTGGACCGGTCATCTTTAAGCAGATATCACCAC
This sequence comes from Rhipicephalus sanguineus, assembly GCF_013339695.2. Classification (NCBI taxonomy): domain Eukaryota; kingdom Metazoa; phylum Arthropoda; class Arachnida; order Ixodida; family Ixodidae; genus Rhipicephalus; species Rhipicephalus sanguineus. The sequence continues at coordinate 68,749,484 of NC_051184.2, read as the reverse complement.
TTGAAGCTGGTCGACTTCAAGCACGACCTGCTTTTACGATTAGTATTGCTATCTGACTAGTTGGTTGGAATGTTCCAATCTTACTCTGTCTCTGGCAGTTACTTTATCTATTCTATATAGACTGTATGCAGGTGCACGAAACTTATAATTTGTTCATTTATTTGCAACTTGCTTACGGCTTGAAGACCAAGCATGAGGAGGAAAAAACTGTGCTCGTACGCTATTTTATTGCTGACACAAAATGGTATCATATATTGTTCAATAATACAAACTCTTTTCATAATACCGCTTTTCTGCCATTTGGCTACAAGTTTGGCGATAAGGTTAAAAGACGTGGCTACTTTGGCTACTTTCAGCTTGAATTCTGGCTCCTTTTGAAATCTACCCAACGGCAACCCTGCTGTAATTGTAAACGTGGTTACGCGGAGTGGTAGAAGTTGTTCGGCGGAGGAAATTCTTCAGATTGCTTTCAGCAGTGATGTTGAAAGAAACCATCTCGACGACGAGGATTTTTCACTGGACGTAGAAGACTGTGAAGGCACGGAGAGTGACAGCGACGGTGAACGATCAGCTGCTAACTCACGAGGAGCGAGTTGCACTTCACGTCCCCTCGTGCGTTAATGTTCTTTCACGCTCGTAAGTCACTTTGATTGTATTTAATGTATAATATCCTTGAGCGAGATCAAAATAAAAGCATAGTTCCTCTTGCGCATTGCATGTATCAATTATTGTGGATATTACGGAGCGCCGCATGCCGCCAACACGCTCGAGCTGGACCAGAGAATCGAAATGGTTAGAGCGTTCGAACGTGCAGTCACAGCCACAATCCACGCCTCTCGGCTAACTTCTTCGACGTTGCGAAAAGGATACGTGTGCATTGAATTGAATTGAATTGAATTGAATTTTATTGCTCACATTTTTTTACAAAAAGTTTGCATACACTGTGTGGACCCATAGCCATAGGCTAGTTTGGGTCCAAAAAGAAACATTTTATAATGGCACTTCGGAAAAGTGTAACTAAAAAAGTTTTATATATCCAGAAATTCTTTGATTATTTTCGATATTCGTGTTTCGATCGTGCTGATCGAGCCTGCAACATGCGAGTGAAGTGAATTGCACACGGCTAGAGTCTCAGCATGGCTGTGACACCAGCGCTACTGAATGGGAAGTTAAATGCTTGTGTTCCGTTGAAGACGTAACTCCGCGTTCCCCACTGCACAAGTAATGACGACGGCGTATTATGTTTGCAAACCATCACCACGTTAAACGTGCGGTCCCGTGCAGCAGCGATGGCGCTACTCGCTGGCGGCCTACTACTGCGGCAAATCCGTAAGGCAGACTCGGTACAACGCACCTATAAACGTTGGCTCGGTACGTACTACCTCAGAGTGCCGTTCTGCTCATACGTCAATTTTAGTTCATTCAGTTTTATGTAGCACGCACAGGATTTCGCAAAGCATCGTTATGCACGGTAACGGAGCTGAAATATAACCTTTCACACCACAGCAAATAATTAGGTGGCGAGTACTTAGCACTTTCCATGGTTTGGGAAAGTAGTTTAGTCTCATATCCAATTCAGCACAGCTCATGACTTCATCCGGTGAAAGCGGCACGGGCCGTACGTCCGCACGTACTATCTGTTCCTATGCTAACAAACGGGTTGACCCTCCTCCTGGCGCCATCTTGAAAAGCACGGCGCGCCACCTATAGTTCGTGGGCATTGCGAATAATCCGACGCGCGGCGCGACCGACGCCTCCGATGTCCGCCAGCGCGCCCCGGCTGCAGCCGGCGCGAGATGCGACATGCTGCATTCCACGTCGGCGACGTTACTCAGATTACATTGCGTCTGCGTCTCTTCGTGAAGAAGGGACGCCGAGTGCGGTCAAATGCGCATGCGCAGACCAGCGAGGCGCGCGCGGCGGTGGCGGCTCCGGTGCGCCAGTTGTGTGACATCACTGCTCTTCGCGCATGCGCAGCACGGCTCTTGTACGCGCACGCGAAACCACTCCGGCTCGGCCAGTGTAGCTAACGCTACAAAATCCAGGGCGAATCTGCTTCGGTGATTGCGTTTTACTGTATGTTGCAGCCACCCCCACAACATCGTTTTCAGGCGGCATCGTCATGGCGTCTTTCATCTTAGTTCTAGCGTTCGTCAGGGTCTGGAACGGCTTCCTCGGAAGACGCATACCGCGACCACTGTAACAACAATTTGGCATTCAGTTTTCGCAGAGTCAAAATTTTTCTGATGCTAACAGTTACCCATGTAGGCTTTACATATTGTCCTAGGGAGGTTTTTTATTCCACTACCACGATAACTAAGAAAGCATTCATAGAAATTGTACCCCTTTTACCCTTTTTTTTTGCACCACGCGTTCACCGTATTCATATGGTTCACATGTACGAGTACTCACGTTTCGCAAGCGTGAGCAAGGAAGTTTGAAAAGCGCCAGGGCTGCGCGGAAGGCGCAGCACAGTCATAGCGTATGCTGGAGGTACGAACTTGATAGAGATTGCTGTAGACTATCTGCACTGCAGTTGCGGGGCACCTTCTACGCAATAGATCACCCAATTTTACGAAGTAGCGAAGTACCCACTACGCGGTTTTAACGAAATATGCACACCTGCGTCGCTTCAAACTGTTGTTGCTGTGGTGGACGATAATAAGAATGATGAAGATCTGTTGTACGACGGCCCTCTTCGGAGCGCTTCATACAACAGATCTTTCGACACACAGGAGATTGCTGCAATTGGTTAATAGCTGGTATAGCACTCTGAAACGCGGTTCCGAAAACACAGCGCGGTTTATTAATGTATCTCCGCCATTGTTCCAACTACCTCTTCCTTCTTCTCAGCAGACTACCCACTACTAGTTTATGTCCCAAGTGTGTCGTGCCAGAAGAAGAAGAAAAGTATGCCACAGATAGGCCCCCCCTGCAGACAAGTGGCCGGGGGCACTTGAAGAAAAAAAAATGATCACACGGAGCTTGTCAGAATGGGTGCCGGCTTGATCCTTTCAATGCTGACTGTGTCTTTATGCCCATTACGCAGGATTGTAAAATGATGTTCAGAACGCTTGATGACTGGGAAAGGACCGTCATAGCGAGGCTGAAGAGCACGGCGAGACGCATCGACACGAACAAAAACGTGTGAAGATGTCTGTAGGTTTGCCGGCAGAAAAACGTCGTTCTTAGTGTGAGCTGAAGTTGGTGATGGGCGCAAGTTTTGCATGAAGACCCGCAGACGCTGGACGAAAGAAGATGGATCCGAAACACTCTGCGTAGTAACGGGGCTGACGAGGTCACCAGGCGAACGGAGTGTGCAGCCATAAACCATCTCGGCTACAGAGCAGGCAAGTTCTGGCCGAAGTGTTGAACGCAGGCCGAGAAGCACGATGGGGAGGTGTGCTACCCAATCTTCGGCGTGAGGCTGCGAGGCGAGTGCTGCTTTTAGATGACGGTGGAGTCTCTCTACCAAGCCGTTTGATGCTGGATGATACGCAGTTGTGCGAATACGCGCACAACCCAGTAGAGATGTGACAGAGGTGAAAAGCGCTGACTCAAACTGTCTGCCTCGATCGGTAGTCACCGTTGATGGTACGCCGAAACGGCTAATCCAGGTAGCAAGAAAGGTACGAGCAACTGTTTCTGCTGTGATGTCAGGCATTGGAGATGCTTCAGGCCACCTAGTGTACCTGTCAATACACGTAAGCAAATACGTATTTCCCCGACATGGAGGTAAAGGCCCGACAATGTCCAAATGAATGGTGTCGAAACGAGCATCAGGGAGAGGGAATTTTCCCCATGGAGGCTTGGTGTGCCGTTGTACCTTGATACGCTGACACGCCGTGCAAGTGCGAACCCAGTCACGAATGTTAGCGCGTATGCGCGGCCAGACATAGCGTTCAGTGACCAGGTGTTGCGTAGCTCTTACGCCTGGATGGCAGATGGAGTGGAGGGTGTCAAAAACAGCACGGCGCAGCTGTGAAGGAACATAGATACGAGTGCAGTTGTGTGAAAGATCGCACCAGAGCGTAACGTCGTCGTCGGGAAAGTTGACTTGTTCCAGTCGGAGGGAAGTAGAGGATCGGAGTTGTGGAAGCTCATCGTCTAATGCCTGTGCCTCCGCGAGCGAAGACAATGAAAGGTCGGTGGTGCCTGTCGTGGCATTGATGGTAATACGACTGAGAGCGTCCGCTGCACTGTTAAAGCTGCCTTTTACATAACGTATGTCTGTGGTGAATTCGGCAATGAAAGCAAGGTGTCGAAGTTCTCTAGGAGTGTGCGTGGCACTGCAGGAACGTAAAGCCGAAACAAGTGGCTTGTGGTCGGTAAGAATGGCAAATTGTCGCCCTTCAAGGAAGTACCTGAAATGCTTTACCGCAAGGTAGGCCGCGAGGAGCTCCCGTCCGAAAGTACTGTATCGGCGCTCAGTGTCACGTAACTTGCGGGAAAAGAAGGAAATTGGAGCCCATGCACCATTGATCCATTGATGAAGAGCGGCTCCAACTGCTTCTGAAGAAGCGTCCACCATGAGGCTAGTGGGAGCAGTTGGTGAAGGGCGGTGCAGGAGGGTGACCTGGGCGAGTTTGGTCTTAACGGCGGCAAAAGCTTGATCCGCGACCGTGTCCCAGGGAAGTGCGGCTGACTCGGCTTGCGAAGTCGAGAGTAGTGCTTCCAGAGGCTGCAGCAGTGTAGAGCATGTAGGGATGAAGCGGCGATAAAAATTGACGAGTCCGAGAAAACGTCGCAGACTACGTATGGACGTGGGAGGCGGGTACTTGAGGATAGCTTGAACCTTGTCTGGTAGAGGAGTGATGCCATCTTTAGTGATCTGATGTCCGAGAAATGCTATCTCCGAGACTCCAAACTGACACTTTTCTACATTGATGACAAGGTCTTAATCACGCAGTCGAGTGAAAAGCTCACGTAGATGTGCCTTTTGCGTTTCAGCGTCCTTGCTGGCAACGAGAAGATCGTCGATATAGGCGAAACAAAACGGCAAGCCTCTTGTGACTTCGCCTATAAAACGCTGAAATGTCTGAGCTGCGTTTCTCAAACCGAAAGGCATTCGTAAATACTCATAGAGCCCAAATGGGGTAATTATTGCAGTTTTGGGAATGTCAGAAGGCTCAACGGGGATCTGGTGATAAGCTTTCACAAGATCAATCTTCGAGTATACTGTTGTGCCGGTTAAAAAGGCAGTACAGTCCTGAATATTGGGTAACGGGTATCGATCTGGAACGGTGACTGCATTGAGAGCCCGATAATCACCACAGGGCCGCCAGTCATTGTTCTTCTTGGGAACCATGTGTAGCGCCGACGACCACGAGCTTGATGACGGACGAATGATCTGCAGCTGTAACATATGCTCAAACTCGTTGCGAGCAATTCGAAGTTTATCAGGGCCAAGTCGGCGAGGGCGGCAGTGAACCGGTGGGCCTGTGGTAACGATGCAGTGGGCCACAGTGTGCTTGGGGGTCTTATCCATGGGAGACTGCGTTGTAATCTCCGGAAACTCGTTGAGCAGAGCTGTATATGGTGACGTAGGCGGTTTCACGAAAGTGGGGTTTAGGGCCGTAGCGCGTGACAGAAACCCATTGACCGATAGGCCGGTATAGCTATCCACCAGGCGACAGCGGCTCATATCCACGAGCAGATGAAAATGCCTTAAGAAATCGGCGCCTAAGATTGCGTAGCGTACGTCTGCTATCCAGAATAACCACTGCAGTTTCCTCTTGAGACCGAGATCAAGGGTCAGAGACTTCTGTCCGTAAGTTGCGATGACCGAAGAATTGATCGCTTGTAAAGGAGTAGACTTCTCGCGGAGACGCCGGTCAGTTTTGGACGCTGGAATTATGCTGACTTCTGCTCCAGTGTCCACCAGCAAGCGAAGACCTGTGGTTCTGTCGGTGATGTGGAAGAGGCGGCTTGATGCTTGGCCTTGATCGCCCGCCGCTGTTATTGACGATCGGCCGGAGCGTTTCCCATGCGCCATGAGCAGGGTGGCACACATCTGCGAGCCGCGGCACGAAATCGCCGGTGATAGTAGCATGTGTTCTGCGGTGAAAAGCGGTGCTCGGGCTGGTGGAGGGGCCGTTTCGGAGCAGGCGACGTGCGAGATGGTCGGTCTGGACGAGGCTGGTCATTTAAGTTGCGAATGCTCAGCAATTGCAGAAGCAAGTTGGCGACTTCAGCTGCGAGGTCTTTTACCGTTTCTCGAAGGGAATCTGCTTCGGAAATCGGAGAGGTGTGGGCAGCATTTGACTGCCGAAGCAACGTCCATCATGTCATCGGCCATTTCTGCCAGCTCCGACAGCGTCTTATCCTGAGCTGGGACAAGAGCCATTCGCACGGTAGGTGGAAGACGCTGTAGAAACAACTCACGTAGTATGGATGTTTCCAAGCCGTCCGGCTGGTCCCCAAGCAGGTGCTGCAGGTGACGTAGAAACTGTGTGGGACGGCGGTCCCCGAGCTCTTCGTTGCACAGAAGTTGCTGAATGCGCCGATGCTTAGGCGGAACGAGTCGGTGAAGAAGAGCCTGTTTGACTGTCGTATATGGAGTGTCACCAGGCGGGCCCACGAGGACGTCGCGTATTTCGGCCATTGCCTGTGGCGGCAACGCTTCAACGAGGAGCTCATGCTTGCGAACTTCTGACGTGATGCGATGAATGCGGAACTTGTTCTCGACTTGAATGAACCATAAGGAGGGATCGGGAAGCCACAGCTGTTGTAGCGTTATGGTAGTAGTACCTCCAACAACACCCGAAGAGGGTACATGGCCGGGTGCAGTGGCAGCGGTACCAAGGCTGAGGCCGTCGAGATGCTCACGCTGCTCCATGGAAGGTCGCGTTCGTAGTCCGGGTCACCAATAAATATAGCACTCTGAAACGCGGTTCCGAAAACACAGCGCGGTTTATTAATGTATCTCCGCCATTGTTCCAACTACCTCTTCCTTCTTCTCAGCACACTACCCACTACTAGTTTATGTCCCAAGTGTGTCGTGCCAGAAGAAGAAGAAAAGTATGCCACACTGGCATAAACCAAACAGCACGTTTGGATCACATGCAGCTTTTTTTCGACGGGGTGCCGTCACGTGCCGGGCGCCGTGTTCTATGGTCTCCATAAAATACACAGTAGCAACACTAGCGCGTACCGGAATAACACTGGAAGAGGGCGATCGCGTTGCGTGACGAGTGCTCAAGGTCATGACGCACGCGTGATGTAACCTCTTTCACCCAGTGTCATTCCTCCTTCTGTAGCTTCCAGCGCACTCGTCGGGACGAGAGAAGAGAGCAAGCGCTTAAAGCGTGCGACAAATGCCTGCAACTGCGCTCGTTCTCGAAGGACTCGAAAAATGTTTCCGGTGATCGATTCCCAAGGCAATAAACTACGTTACTGATTTCAATCGATCATAACTTGAAAAGATAGTTCAGGAGCCCCCTAAACTTTGTTGTAGCACTGCATAGGATGAGCTCACACGAAAGCGCAGGGTGTCGTCACTTCCTTTTCGCGCGTCATTGGCCTTTGCCACGATACAACGAAGTTCAGTTTAGAAACATGCGCTTGGGCTTAGCTGTGAAACGCCGCACCCATTGCGCCGATGATACAGAGAACTAATTCGTTTCCTACCTGGGATTGCGGGTGCTGGTCGCAATGCAGATGATTCCAGAGCGGCGCGGACCCGGGCCTGTAGAGCCTGCGGCGTCGTGGCCTCCCCGCGAGTTGGCTTCTGGTCGGCGTCACCAGCCAGCGTCTTCAACGAGATATCGAGTAATGTAAATTGTTAATGGTGCGATAATTAGGCTATATTTCACCACTACATTTTATTTTCTTTGTTGTGAAGAAATGGTGAACGCACATTCCTAACAATTAAGACTCTAGCAGGGACCGAGGGGGGGGGGGGGGCAGGGTGCACAGTGAGATAAGCTGGACTGCGAAATTGGGTGAGTAAAGCGGAAACACATCAATAAAAGAAACACAACTAGGGAAGATGGGGAAGGGGGCATACGCCCTTTGTCATTTTTTTTTTCGTAGGCATCTACTCAAAGTACCTAAGAACTTTACTTAGAGTAGGTTTGTTTATACCCTCCTAAATGCAGTCAGTGGTAACCTAAGAAACATTCACCAAAGTGCTTTTTTATAGCGGCGGCATACAGATCATCTATGTAAACTCATGTCGCTCTCTCCTGGCGGCGCAATGCGAACGCGTATCAATTCCAATTTGGGACAACCGAGCAAGACCTAAACGACAAAAGTCGTCAACCAACGCAGTCGCACCTGTTTATACACACTACGTTCGCAAGCATAGACAATCTACCTGCGACAACACTCACAAAGCGTTAGAAAAGCCAATGTTTGCTTTTTCTTACTTTTTGTTCACGAAAAGTAACAAAATCTTCGTAATCCAAGCACTTTATGCCTAGCGCTTTGAGTAATGCGGTTTCAATGCTTACCAATCTCCTAGCGTTCAGCTTGCTGTCTACCGGTGAGCTCACTAGTCCATCTTCAGTTCGCGCAGGCCCAGACACTCTCGTCGTGGTCTCCGCTGCCGAAGCCGAGACAAGCCAGGTCGCGACGAAGAAAGCAAACAGCATTGCTGTTGATCCTCCCATGACACCTGTTGAGTACTTTACAGTATCAATTTTTTATTGCGTTAGCTTGATGTACGGCATCGAAATAGGTCACGCATGACAGTGCAGTTCAGTTTCTCGTATAAATTCTAATAACAAACGGTTATGTGGATCATATATTCCCTTGTGTAGGTCTAGCAGCGTACAACACTATTTACAAGTATTGACAACAATGAAAAAGGATAGACCACTAAGCTTTATTATAAGCTTAAATCGATAACCTTTAGAAAGTGCTATACTTGAAACCATCCTTTCTCTAAAGTCTAACAAATGGCGGTTGACCTCACAGAGTACGTTGCGTTTAAGGATCATAGGAAGGGGTGATGACCTACTGTTACAAGCTATTATTTTTCATGGGCCCTGCTGCCCATGAAAATCACGTGATCCCGCAGCAAAGAAGTAATGGGCTGGTGTTTACAGTCCAGACTGTGGTTGCGATTGCAGAAATCATCTGTCATTTTGCCCTTCACCACGTTTTATTTTCACCCGTCCAAGCACAAGCTTGTTTTGCTGAAAAATGTGGCGCTATCACTAATAGTTCATTTCGGTTAAAATAGGTAGTATGAGAACTACATGGGGTGCAATTCTTTAATGCGTTGCGCAGGGCATGCTGCCATACAGATTGGTTCTGCAAGTACACTCATGTCAGTAAGCGTAGTATAAATGGTGGGGTAATCACTGAAAACACGGAGAGTGTGGCTGCTGAGATCGTGTAAAACTCCCTAACAGCGTTAAAAGAAGAACGCATGTGTGAAGAAGTACAAAGACGATAAATTAAAAAGGTAATGCGTCAGTATTCCCGTCTTTATCTGCACATTTACAACAGGCTTTGTGCTATATGATATCCACGCATGAGTGGTTAAACAACAGTCTTGCTCCATAAGAATCTGCCAGCAAAAAGGGCCTGAGCTCATGAAGCTTATTTCATAAAAAGAACGTCAGTGTCCGGTCGCTTAGGCTAATACCTGTCTACGCACCGCCATGATCCGAAGGCATCAGTTCACGCTAATACTTTTGATATAAGAGCATTTTTGCGATTACGGCACCGAGTTGCTGAAGCACTTCGGAGAAATACAAAATTACTAAACTAAACACGCAATTGTTAACTCGTCCAGGTCTGATGTAAACGGTAAACATCTCTCGAAAACGGTAAACTGGGTACATACCTGGACGAACAGCTTCTTCTTCTTCTTCGTGTTCTTCTACTACTCAAATCTCTAGTTAGTTTCTCGAAACAGAACTGCGAGTTCGAGACAGCGGTAAGCACGTGATGTGTCGCCAAAAGTGAGAAACTACGCATCAGTTATAGCTCGAAGTAGCAGCGATGCCTCTTGCCATAATATGCTTTGTAGCATTCCTCAAATCTTACTGGTGCGCTCAAGATTCAAAGAAGACCTGCTGCATGCCAGCATCGCCACCGTATCGTGAAAAAAGAGGACAAAGAAGTTGTCCCGCCTAATGAGTGGGTATGAGCCGTGTGGCAGAGGGCACTACTACTACTACTAATGTGAGAGAACCCATGAAATTCTTGTTTTATTTCGATAGCAATTATATGGACAGTCTCGACGGGTTTTTGCCGTTGCTTTCGTATGTGACGCTTTCGTGCCCCCGAAAGCAGTTGGCGGAAATCGCCGTTAAGCTGTGCTCTGAAGGCGTCGTACTCAGCGAGCTCCTTTGGAGCTCGGAGCATGCTAATTAAATTCACGCATCCACTGTGTCGACAGAAAAATAAAACTTAAGGCGACGTCCTCATCTGGCAAGGCAACGTGCTGAAATACGAAGAAGGCCGTACGCATCTTTTTGTGCGCATACGTGATCACTGTATGTACCATGGTTATCACCAAGCACCTGGATTCAGGTCGGCACCAGACAATTACTATCGTTGAAAAAAAAAAAGCAGCATGCATTCATCACCCAGAGCACCACGTCAATAATCACCATTTTTTGGGGTCCTGGAAGAAGACTTCTCACAACGCATATCAGAATGACAACGTAAAGACGCATATGCAGCATGACAACTTTATTTTTTGATGTTATACGTTTGTCATAATCGCAAGTAGTTGGGAGGTAATGTTCTTTGTCGAAACGGGGCACACGTCACCTGTCTACCAGAGAACACACTTCTTTTTAGGATACATAGGCGACGACCTGTTGCAATTAAACACGCTTGAAAATGCTTCGAAGTTTTGCAAGGGCACGTTGACTCTGCGAAAAATTAAAAAATTAGATTAGCAGCATTTCGTTTGACAAGTGAAGTATCATAACTCAAGCTCGGCCGTAGGCTAGGAATTACAAATAACATGTAGTTAGGTCGAGTGAAAACAGCTGAATCAGAAGGATGCTTCACTACATACAATAGCGTAAGTTTTCACGTACGGTGTTGACAGGGAGCTGGCGATATCCCTATTCAACACACAATTTTGAAGCAAGCAAGGCGCGAAATATCTCCAAGAAGACGCTGACTCTACGCAAAGAGTAAATGAAAGATATTGCACATTCTCAGCTTAATTTCGTCTTCGTCAGCACGAGCTCATAAGCTTGTACTTTCCAACACAATTTTGCAGTTTTGCAGTTGCATATTTTGCAGATAGAGGGGCTAATTTGCTGAGGTCATAGCATGTCTTCTAGATCATGACCAATATGGATTAACTATTACCAAGATTAGAACTCTGGTTCATTGTAATGCCTAAGAGAAGGTATTTTTGCATGTTACCGTTTCTAATAACAGAAATAGCAATTACACCCGCGAAACTACGATGCTCAGCATAATGTGCTTTGCGAAAACTGTTGTTCTGTAACGCATGAATATTCGATGAATAGATATTTCAACATCCGCTTTGTGTGCTCGGTGCACTTAAAGCGTTCTTTCAAACGAATTTTTCTGTACATCACTAGAGAGTACTAAAAAAAAAAATCGAACGGATATTCAAGGAGCCGAATAGTTTCATTTTAGCCATCATTGCAACAGTGCAAGCAACAAATCATAGTCATTCATATTTGTAGAAATGTTTCCACGCCTGTGAAACACTTCTTTTGGGCGTAATTGCTTGTAGTAGTAAAATATTTTTCACAATTACCGATGGCAGGAATTGGTGTATCACTGTGCACACGCGTGCTATAACACATGAACGTGGCAAGTCTAGTAAAATAATCGTGCAGTGTAAAGAATGTATTCATGAAGTTCTTTCAAGTTATAGTCTGCCAACAGTTTTAGTAAAGGTATAGATTTCGCCATAACATAAACGTTGTACACAAACAAATATTTTAGAGTACTTCTTTATTTTAGAGTACTATTTTAGAGTACTCCGTTATAGAGGCTGCAGCTCTTCTTTTTTGTTTAGCTCCACGCGTTATTTTTTAGGAACACGCTATACGTGATGACAGCTGTCACTTCATTGGTTTTGTTATCTTACATGTCTAGATGTCATTCAATAACGGCTATTATTCACAGCTAAGTGTGAGTATTCAAACAGTCCACTATCTGTTTTCACCACTCATTATTTACTGTCACTCCAAGCGTAACGGAATAAGGCAATGAAATGCATAAAATATACGGCCTACAGAAAGACATAATCCTCACAGCTGTCAGCGTTTCAAGTGTCTTGAATATTCTACACGCCTACTTAAACAACTGGTTTAAATTGCTACTGCAGATCTGTGCAAACTCTCACTAATTATAATCATTACGTGCATGTGTCGACAGAAAGGAACAATAACGGCGTACTGAACTTGTCGGTGAATTCGACATGCGAATATTTCAGCATTTCGAACATCTCTAATTATTCTTAGCGCGTCCCAGCTGTTAACTACTCGTGGCGCTTAGTTCGAGAGCATTTACGATGCATTTCGTCATACCACTGTTTGATGTATCCGTGACGTCACGCCAGCCGAGGCCGCCGTTATCACCACTGCTTCTTCTCCTTCCCTTCCCCTTAACCCCTCTCGCACAACGCTACATTAAACCGCGCTATCGCAATAAAGCTTTTGTCTTGGCCCAGTCACGGCCCCGGCGTGTTCGTTACAATGGCGAACCACGCAGCTTCGGCCACACTGTTTTGTTCCGCTCATATGTGGGCCACGTGATGACCGAAACCGGCGAGCCTGTGTCGACCTGCATGTTCACTGGAACCCCGCCACAATCCAAGGTGCGCACGATGGGTTGCGTAATGCCGACGTGGCCGATGTGACTGTCCGCTGCCTCCAGCGCGAACATGCCGTTCGCGCTGGAGGCATTTAATATTTACCCGTCGGGATTATCTTTGTTCAAGTATCTCGTGATCCGTTAGGACATGCAGCGCCGAATATTCTACTGATAACATTTTCTCTTTTTCTCATCGCGAAGCATTACAGCCTATTTCTACTGTTCCTGATGGAACCTGGAATAATATTATTACCATGTGCCAAAACCAGGAACGTGGAAGGAGCAACAAAGCAGTGTATAACGCTGTCCATGCTTTCCGGCCAAGAAGTACTTTTTGTTGCTTTGCTCCCCAAGTTTAACAAGCCATGTTGACTTAATTCTTTATATCTTGACTCAGTTGAAATTCAGAAAAATAAACGCAGTCATTAAGACGGGTAGGCTTATGCTGAGTCAGCGCTTGAAGAAATATACTTACGTGATTGCGCCAGGGATATTTGTAGATCATTTATAGCGCAAATTTACTTTCTTTGTTTCTAGTTTTCTAAGTAACAAGCCACCGCTTCTGTTCACTTACTATACCTCAGCGGAGGAAGATAGTACCGTTTCTCTGTCGAGGCTTCAGCGTCATTACCTGTATTGTTTTGGGCTGTGACTGTCGTACTGAATTTGTTGCTGAAGGGCTTCCTTGCGAGACTTCGAACACCACACCTGTCAAAGAAAGCACTTTCAGTACTGCGAAGAACGTGCTTGCTCGTATTCCATGCCATAATGGTTAGGCCTAGTGCGGAAATAACGATATCAGCTACGTTTACACGTAAGCTCGATCAGCTCACGGCGTCACTCTCAACACATAACTAACGATTTGTTATGGAAACATCACGTCGAACACATATCCAAAAGTAATCGTACACAGGGATACATAAAAAGAAATCATTTTCTCGCTCCATCTTCACTAAAATTACTGCTCTACACCACGTACATTCGTCCTCAACTAGAATATGCATCATCGGTTTGGGATCCGCATCAATATTAATTAACGCAATTGAAGCAGTGCAAGATTGATTATTGATACATAGGTTTTATTGGCGCAAGGGCCACTCTTGGCCAAAGAGCGCCAATTCAATAGTAGTTAGTGGCAACTAACTAGAAGAAGTTCATGGATGTAGGTGTGGTGTGGCTGTAAATGGGCCTAAAAGAGCAAAGGTTGAAGCGCAGCGAGCCGACTCACGGAGACGACCGGTGTGGCTGTGTTTACCTGCGAAACTGCCTTGCATCGCTGCTCGCGATCTCGCTAGTGGTCTGCAAAGGGGCGCTGTCTTGCAGAAATGGCACACTTCAAGCACCACTTTATTCAATCAGGAATTATTTCACGTCACAAGAAAATTGTACTCGATGTTCATCAAGCCGCCGCGAGCGGCGATGTCGGCAAATACTCCGAGGCTTGACGGCACGACTCCATAGACTCGCCTTGGCCACGGTGATCGCAGCAGCGACAGGGAGAGGGCGCCACCAGCGTCGTGACGCCACATGTCTCCCGCGCTGTCATTGGCTGCGGCCATCCAAAGGTCCGATGCAGAGACAAAAATATCTGCCCGGTCTGGTGCACGCCGGGCATGCGATGCGGCTGTCCGATACGACAAAACATCACCATTGCCGGACGTCGCATGGGATGCAGAAGCGCACCGTCTATCTCGCCCTTTATCCCGCTAGTAGTGCGGCAGCTCGCAGCTTATAGTCCAGTTTCATTTTTGCTTGCTCGCAGCGTTAACAGATTTACTAAAACATACACATGAAAAATGTGAATGAGAGACAGACATTGTTATTGCTCCGTGTACATCTTAGTGTCACATTATGAGCAGATTTGTCGTGGAAATGTAAACAAGTAAACATGGCGTCGCGGATGTGTGGGGGTCCGCACACGGACCCCCACACATTCGGGACGCCATGTTTACTTTGGAAAACAGACGTGCCGAAAGCTAGGTGCCGTCTAAGAAATCAAAAGAACGGGAAGACATCCTTGTGAAGTGCACAATGATTTTCTTAGCCTTTACGACTTCCCGTAACTGTTTCAGTCTGAAGACAAATAAAGCAGTATTTATTTGAGCAACGCAAACGAGGAAAATTATCAATGACATTAGGTACTATTCATTAGTGCTCTAGCAGGCGTGCGTTTAGGTTCTGAGTCTTCGACAGCAGTACCCCGAGTATAATCTTATGATTGAAGATTGACTGCGTGCCACTAACACATGCGCCCATCCATATATGCCATCTGTTTGCACAATAAATGCATATTACTTTCTAAGTGTCGCCAGCTAAAACCCCACCTATACTGTTCGTACGTCATGCAGAACACCTCGCTAATGTTCTTGCGTTACCCCGTGAAATATTTTTAAAAATGCTTGCAAACTTCACGACTCAACATAACCGGGAGCACGCGTTCCCATACAACTGGAGCAGCAGTTGCTTACCATTGCGTTGGCGATGAAAAACAAATGCTTGCCCGACAGCTGTTCTAAGCCAGGAAGTCGGACATCGCGAGTTTTGGACGTCTTCAAGAGGTGGTCATAAGTCTAAAGAACAAAAAGTTGAAAGCATTCTTAGCGGCACCAAAAAAAAATATCTTCTCGATCATATGCTTTGGAAGTGTCCTGCAGCTTTCACAGAATGGGACAAGGAATGTGACTGGTAGCTATGAGTTCTTCACAGTGAAGTTATTTAAGATGAAGTACAGGTCTTCCAGAAGGCCCACGATACGGCGGTAAGGTTAAACCCTAATGTCTCGACGTGGGACCCGCCTGCCTCAACCTAAAGGTTGATCTTCAGGACCTGAATGAAGGTTATCATACCATACCATTTCACTGCATTGGATCAAAGCAATGCTGACAATCCGATTAGCAGCAGCAATGAGTTCCTCGCCCTCTATTTTGTTTCGATAAGAAACCAGAGCAACGCCCTCATAGCGGCTCACGTTGAAGTCCGTGTAGGTCAGCGCCCTACACCCTCGTGCTCTGTCAAAGGGCGGTTGTCCAGCTGGCCTAGTGCGGCTGAGCGGGCTGCTCTTTCCGAGGTGAAGCATGTGAACTCGCAGAGAAGGTGCGCGATGGTTTCTCTGCCCCCGCAGTTCACTGATTATGCTGGTCTGTTGCTTTTGGACAGTGTTATTGTGATGACTTTTCTCTCGCTCTTCGCCCTCGGAATTTTGTCAAGAAGCACAATTCTTTTTCACTGCTAGAGCAAAAAGAAGCGAAAGTAAATGCTGTTGCTAAATATCATGTAACAGTTATCCAAACAATACTGGTTTGTGCCTAATCGAGGCCGGTATTGCGAATGTACTGCTGCATTCGCGTAACTTTCCTTAGCGTTGCCCTGGCGGAAAGCTAACCCGCCTAAAAACAACATTCTGTTGCAAAGCCGCTTATGGTTCTCTTGCTGTTTTTCTGTCTCCATTTGTTTTTATTTCTCTTTTTTTTTCCTCTACACAGTGTGCTCTTTCTTTATAATTATTTACTCCTGTCATAAGGACTATAGAAGCCACTGCGTTTATTGACTTGCCCTCCAAACGCATGTATTTTGTACATTTCGTTTGAAAGACCAAAACAAAATTTATTGCACCACAACAAAGAAAATAATGCAGGGTGCAGCACATGAACAACGCAACACATGTTCACCTTAAATAGTAAAAAAATAAATCAGCGACGATCTTGTTATTCATAACAAGAAATTTAATTACGGAAGTGTACTTTGTGCGTGAATTATGTTCCAAATCCTGCTGCTCGTCTGCGATATGCATTAAACATTGTGCAACTTTTGTTTTTATTAACTTTGAGTCGCCACAAGGTCATCAGATGATGAGTAATTGCACGCCGTAGGCTTGCAGCCATGGACTGCTCTTCTGCCTGCCCGACGCTATGCTGGACTAGGCACTAATTTTCTCTCGCTCTGCGATGTGCTAGCCTGCTGGTCAGCTTACGTAGCAGACCGCGCCAGATCGGCGATGGTCCCAGCTTCGAATTCCAGACCAGGCAGTGGCGTAGCCAGGGAATGGCACACCAGGCCCGTGCCCCCCCCCCCTCCCCTCCGAAATTTTCCCCATAGGATACAGAGCACAAGATGACACTCGACCACACTTATCTGCCCAGACCATATGTCGGATCAAGGAAGTGCACCCCCCCCCCCCCTGAAAGCAATTCTGCCTACGCCACTGCTCGGACCAGGACGAATCTTTCTTGAGTAAGCATGATTTCCTTTTGATAAATCTGTAGGACTTTACTTTGTAGCTTCACGCTCCGAACAGTTGTAGGACATCTTTTTTAAGAGCGAAGCTCTTAAAGCTCGACGTAAGACGTCAGGTGTCCGCAAAGAACCTTCCGCGCCGTCGCTTATCACAACCAAGCCACTGCTGCGCACCGCCTGGGCTTAACCTCGCCTAGCCGCTCATCCGCCGAGGAGCAGCCGCCACCAAGCCATGCCCACAGATGGAGACAGTGCGCCTGTGGGCGCACGGCGTTTGCTGGCGTGGCGCACAAGTGTGCCCGGCGTGGCGCGAGCCGAGTACGAGCGACGAAATGTCCGCGCTTCTGCCGGGGGTGCCACAGCCAGGTTTGCACGTTACTTTCTGCCGCTGGAGTTTGGGCATTCTTGCTTGGTCTGTGACAGGCTGTGGTTTGACTCTACTCTACGTCAAGGGAAGACCTAGCATCGGCTATGAAGGCCACGTTAAGCCCCTAAGATGGACCAGCTTAACTGTTTCGTAAGCTTTACATGACTAGTGTAAACTTATTCCTCTTTTTTCCTTTCGTGAACTTTGCTCCACCTTGCTAGCTTCTGCGAAATTGATTGCCGATCTCCTCTGACTGATCATTACCTATCGCCACTGTCCTTCCCACTGAGAGGCCCAATGCATATCTGTACATATTCCGGCGAACGAGCTGCCGTCAACATGTGTGAGCAGCCTATATGCCGAACTATCGTTTAAGATACATTCGTTGATCGAACGAATTGATCGTTCAATCAATGAACACTTAGTCTGAAAGGGTTCGAGAATAAATGTGGCCAGTTCGGCCTAAAGTTATTAAACAAGTTTTAATGATAACATTCTAAAGGAAATACGTTAGGTTAGCACCACGGTAGTTAAGCACAGTGTAGTAGGAAACTGAGCAAATTTAACGTATAATACTTATAAATCTGGTGATGGAACGGCGAAGTAGTGATTGGAACAGCAGGGTAAGTGTAAAAAGAATCAAAGTTGGCAAGTTGCGAGCTGCCGCTGCAACTCAACAGAATTCCAACGTGTTTGGAAGCAGCTAACGCTCCTTTTGACAACATCTGCGAATGGTGGCAATTGGAAAGTGTCTTGCACATTTGTACTAAACATTGAGAAGGTGCCATCAGAAATATATAGTTGTGAATCATCGCTACGCACCTTGAACGCAATCCTAATGCCACCGTTGTCGGCGATGTTCTCGCCTACTGTATTCTTGCCGTTGAGCTTGAGGACAGTTGGAAAGGCGGAAGAAACAATAAGAAACTTCTTTACTTCAAACGTATCAGGGCAGCAGATAAGAGCCTATCAACGAGTCAACATCGTTTTTTAGATGTGAAGCATCTTATAGCGGAGTTCAATCCGGTGGTGGTGGTGGTGTGCGGCGTGACCACCCTTACAGCGCATGCGCGAACCCTCTCCACTTCCCCTCTCCACTCCCTCCTCCCACCCCCCTCTCCCTCCCCCTCTCCCCCTTCCCCCTCCACCTCACCTTTCCCCTCTCCACTTCCCCTCTCCCCTCTCCTCTCCTTCTCTCCCCTTTCTCCTCCCCTTTCTCTTTCCCTTCTCCTTTCCCCTCTCTACTTACCCTCTCCCCTTTCCCCTCACCACTCCACCTCTGAAACGCGGGCTCTACATGCCGAAACACTGCTTCGCATCGCCTCATGGTCCCCTTTAGCGGGAGATGGTGTGATTTTTTGTCAAATTACCGCTGGTCTGTCAGAAAATAAAGTTTGCAGTCAGACTGGGACGAGACTAAGACTACGAAGACGTACGATTGGGTAGAGGCACTAATCATATCTTAAAGCACGAAGATTTTGATCCTTCGTCTAATCAAAATTGTCACATTAAACGCTTCGCCCATCGTATTCATTTTTCGGAATAATATATATCTCGGAATTTCGGCCATTCTTATTATTGTTGCTTTTCATGTTCATGCCACTTCATGACTATACATATAAACTATTATCTCTATTTTCAGTGATTTGTATAATAATTTTTGTATTACTTGACGCCATGTTAAACTTGTAAAAGTCTATTCTGTATTTTGCATTCATGATTGTCCGCCATCCTGCTGCATTGCCAACTTGTAACGGGGTCGGGACCTCGTCAAGCTCTCGAGCTTTTAGTCCTGTACTCCTCCTATTGAAAGGAAATAAATTGATTGATTGATTGATTGATTGATTGATTGATTGATTGATTGATTGATTGATTGATTGATTGATTGATTGATTGATTGATTGATTGATTGATTGATTGATTGATTGATTGATTGATTGATTGATTGATTGATTGATATGCTTTACACATTGCGAAGCTTTGAAAAACAAATTTTTGGGGTCATCATAATTATTGAAATGTTTGTAATAAACAATACGATATATTGACGTCATTTGCAGCAGTTTGCAATAAAGGGAATTTAGGAAAGCGCCGTATTCTTATTTTAGTCAATCGCGTCTACTCTACTACACCTTCTAATAGTTATCAATCATTCCGATGATAATAATAATATTATTATAATAATCATACTAGTGATGGGGGTGTTGAGAGTCCTTATTGGCATCCTCTTTGAAACTGGGTGATGAACAGGCCTTTTCGAACGTTACATAATTGTAACGAATGCATACTTTTCATTACAATCACGTATTACCTTTTCTATTACTGTCTAGCATACTGGTTATCTCTTTCCTCCTCTCTTTTTTCGCGATCCTAAAGTTTCACAACGCCATCTGGAGTTCCCACACGGCTGGTAATACATTCAGTGGTCTTACTTTTATTTCTCGGCTTAAACGCTACCACCTGCTGCCTTTTGACACCATTTCAAGAGCCGCAACAATGAGTTATTGTAATACATGCGTGAATATATAAAGGAGGCAGCTGTGAAATAAACGAAAACGCTAGACATGATCACACGAAAATTCGACAACTCCAGCATTGTGGCAGCGTGTACTAAACAATAAGAGAACATGATGGTCCTCCGGCAAATTAGACGAGCGACATTGGATCACTATGAACATAGTTCATAAACGAGAGAGAAAGAGACAGGAGAGTAGAAATACATGGAAGTACATTGTCTTCGGGCTGGGTGATAAATCAGATGTTAGAACATCGCCGCAAACAGGTTAAGCTAACCTCCCCTGCGCAGTTACCTCTTACCTCTTTGTTTTTCTTGACTCTCCAATTTCACCTAAAATATAGACTGTGTAAAGTCTTTTTTTTTCTTCTGCCCCGCCAAAAGCGAGGAACATTAATCTATGCCCACGCACACAAACGTGAATAGGAAATAAAAGCAGTTGGCGCCCTGGCAACTGCTTCAATCACTAAATTACCAGTCGCTACAGTGAAGAGGGCAAACACTTTCTGTTTATATAACAGTCCACCTCTTCGTAGTGCTTATGTTCCCCATCGTCATCATCATCAGTCTATGTTATGTCCAGATCAGGACGAAGGCGTCTTCTCTCTCTATGATCTTCACTTCACTTTTATTTCCTTAAAGGCCCCCTCAAGGGGGGCATTACATAAGGGGTGGGGTTACAATTGATCCACGTATATACATAATAGTAATATATACACAATTATATATACACAAAGGTTGTACATAAAGAACATATATACATACATAAAATATGCACAATAACCACATATGCATATATCTAGTAGCCACATATAAACGTAAGAATAAATTAGTGCTTAAACTTTTCAGCAAATGACGATGGGCAGGTGATACCAGCGGTAGAACGGGGCAGGCCGTTCCACTCAGTCGATTAACGGCAGAAAAAGGTTGCCGAGAAGGTAGTACATGCGGCTGCCGGTTGACTCTCCAGTTTGAATCTCCAGTTTGACCTATCCTGCGCGAGCTGATCCCATTGCACGCCCGAAAATTTCTTAACTTCATTGCCCTATTTAATCCTCTGCCATCCTTCTGCTATGTTTCTCGTCTCGTGGTAACCCACTTCTTCCTTAACAATCATTTCCTGCAAACAGACATGTGTATCACTTCGCACCAATTCTTTTGAACTAATTGCTTCGAACGCGTCAGGGAGTGACGTTAGTGCGTGTACTACGAAATTCCCAAAAGTTTATTTAGCACGACAGGTAAATACGTATCTGCGACAGGCGAATTTTATACACGTGGTCCTGATTTACTACTGTTCGTTATGACACAAAAATACTCTCATGCGCTACAGCTGGCTCCTTTAAGAGCGAAATCACTTCACAGTGTATTCGCCTTCTTTGTGAGACGGACACAACTGAACAGACCGAACGCAAAATAAAGGTGACGACATAAATTTCGCTGGCATAATACACGCACGTCACGTATGTCGAGCTGAGTGCAGCTCCACAGCGATTACAGGGGCATTTTCGTCGTGCTGCTAGTGGGAGGCTGTCCGTGTGCATTCAAAGCGAGAGCTATAAATGTCAAGGGCTCCTGTATAATAATTTCACCGCGAGACATTAGCTTCGGGCTATGCGCGTATTTGTTTTTGCATGGCCTTCAATGAAATACCACAGCTGCTTTTTGAAGCGTTACGAAGCAATTCGGGCAGCAAGTGCTTTCAGTTCACTCTTCATACACCCCCAACACTTCCACCCCCCAAACAGTTACTCACAGTAGTTCACGGTAATCCGTAAAGCGTTCAAATGTCACGATTGAAAGAGCAAACGACGTCGCAAAACTATAAGCGCCATACAGCTGTCAGACTGTGGAGCGCTAAAAAAATTTTGCGGTTAGTGTAGCACTAATGTCGCTCTTGTGTAGTTCTAAATCCCGCGCTTAGTGATCAGCCACTACCGCGATCAGCTCCACTACGACGAAACCTGAGGAAGTGCGTAGCACGGGCAACCCAGCGATTCCCTTGACAATCGCGCGCCCGCCGAGCCGGTGGCGCCCTCTCTTGCGAGGCGGGGGTATCAGCCGGATGCTTTATAAGTGTTTTTTGCGATTTTAGGTAAATTATTGCGATTATTTCTCGGCTATTTATGCAGTTTGTATAATATTTTAGATCTTCTTAGCTTATTTTGAGCATTGTTATCCTTGTTTTAGGCCCGTATTGACTGCACTGACCACTGCGTGACCATGCAACATGAGACAATGGACGACAGGCCGGGCCCCTAAAGTGCTGCGCGCTTCAAACTTGGAGGACGCTTGAGCGTCGCCTTCGAAAGTGAAACGTGATAGCGTAGTCGGGCCTCAATCGCATCGCCTTCTCACTCACTTGTCACGCTTCACTCCTCGTTAGAAACCTCAACCGTGCCGCGAGGAAAGTAACCTCTGTGCGCGTAACACTGGCTATTTTAAGCTATCCTGTAATGCGTATAGTAAGTACAGTTGTGAAGTAATAATATCTCGGGTTTTACGTCCCAAAACCACGATATGATTATGAGAGACGCCGTAGTGGAGGGCTCCGGAAATTTCGACCATGTGGTGTTCTTTAACGTGCACCTACATCTAAGTACGCGGGCCTCTACCATTTCGCCTCCATCGAAATGGGACCGCCGCGGCCGTGATCGAACCCGCGACCTTCGGGTCAGCAGCCGAGCACCGTAACCGCTATACCACCGTTGTGGACATACAGTTGTGAAGTGCCCCGTAGGCCATAACTAATCCTTTCGGGAGTTAACGAAGTACCTAGTACGCGTTCGTAAGGCAATACGCGCACGTACGCAGCCGCACACTTTGTTGATGCTGTGGCTGCTGCTTATGATCAGTTACGCAGAGCGCTTTGTAACAGGTGCATCTTTAAATCATCCACTCGTTGCTCAATTCACATGGTGCGACGCCTAGTACAATTTTATGCTTCTGCCAAACAATGTTACATATGTTAACGCGACTCCTCGCACTATACGACGACTGTGTAGGAGTTTTTGTTCTTCTTCTTCTTTTCGAAGCAGCTTCAACCACTGGTGCAGCTCTGTTGTCGCACCTGATCGCCACGGAGAATTCCTGGGTTCGATTCTAGCTCGAACCCCTGATCTTTGTTATTTGCATCCATCACAATTTTCGCTCGCAGCAAACGCCACCGACGCCGGAATTGCTGCGACACAGTCTCTTTAACGCTATCGCGTTAAATTGACCGCGGGGACACTTTGTAATGGTACACCCTGCAGCAAAAGCTTACGGGACGCGAAACGTTCGAGAAAACTATATTGCCACTAAAGTTTCAGCCTGTAGTATTTTTTTACATCTATACTCAGTACTTCTTGACTTCTATAAAGTTACCCTGTCGATTAGAAGAGCCACGCACTAACAGAGCAGAAATTCAGGTTTGCAGGGAAGCCCGCATCGTGTGAACTTTTGCCGCATAGTGCATATTCGTCCAGTCGTATACTCAAGCGCTTCATAGCGCTTTGACGAGCCGTGTCAGGTTCGGCTGGTCGACTCTGAGCCGTTCTCAGTCCCGCGATCGAAGCGCGATCGAGGTCTTATCACGTGATTCATCCAGCTTTCGTTCTTACGTGACGTCAGCCGCGGTGCGCCTGCGCTCCTGGTTCGTTCGCACCGGAAGACGCGGTGATGTGTACCCTCTTCCGGCCTATCTTGAGAACTGTGAACCTTCCCAATATGAGCCCATTTCATATGTTGTCGTTATGACAGGAAATGCTTAATACAGGTTTTGTTGTGAGCATGTAAATTATAGCGAAAAACTTTCATTTGACTGCTGTTTCGTTGACGCGCCAGGTACCAATACTGGCGCTAACTTCTAATTTCAAGGATATTTTTTTCGAAGAATCAACGCGGTGAGCGAGAAGTTAACATGATAGTAGCGCAGCTGCCTGGGAACGCCTTCATGCATACGTAGGTCTGGTCGACCGTTGTAGCTGCTTATACATTTCTTGGTTATCTAAAAGGACATATGGCTGTGAGATGCACTGAGCATATTATAGGCACTAAAGAGCTTCTTACGGACTTTGCCCAAACACAACTACTTCATGAAAGTTATCTAGCACTAAATATTGCTACAAACACACAGAAAAACATCACAGTAAGGGTGATGTCATGTCTTTCTGTGTATTTGTCGCAAAATTTAGTGCTGAATAACTCTCACGAAGAAAAAAAAATTACTGCATATCCACGGGTGAATGATGAAGAGCTTGGGCGAAGCTCCTGAAGCAATCATGGTCTCGGGATCGGCTTCTCGTTGAGTCCGTTTCGCAGCGGCGTCCTTGGCGCGCACCGTCTCGGGATCCAGCTGGCTGCCGCCAAGCGAGCGCCCGCCGCTGCCCATCGTTCATGCTCCACCAACGAATGAGAGAGGCGCTCGCTCCCCCCGTATCCCCGCGAAGCCCGCGCAACAGCCAATCGGAGAGCAGCGGCACTTCTAGCGCCATCTAGTGTCGATTCACACAAGCGCCATATTGCATACAATTTTATTGGACCAACGCCATCTAGGAAATGAGACGAAAAATGGTGATGACGACACAGATTGTGTACAGCGCCATCTAGAAAAATTACACCATCTGCCGCTAAAGGGGACCATGAGGCGATGCGACGCCGGAGCACTTGCACGATCGCGTTCCGTTGGCGGTCGTTGGGCATGCTACCGACCTCGCGTCGTGGAACGCGAAGAGGGACGCTACGCGCGTCGTGTCTTCCATCTAGCCTGGCCGTTAATTCTCACAGGGCGAGCGGGGAACGCGGTCGACAGGCGGGTGAGAGGGGGCAGCGTAGGAGAGGAGAGAGAAGGGGAGGGGACGCGCATGCGCTCGAGCTCATCGCGGCGTTGCGCAGGAGAGAATTTCGGCATGTCTAGCCCACGTTTCAGAGGAAGAGTGGAAAGGGGGAGGGGAGAGGGGAAGTGGAGAGGGGTATGGGACAGATGAAGGGGGAGGGGAGATGGGAGAGGGGTAGTGGAGAGGGGTGTGGGAGAGGGGGAGGGGGAGAGGGGTAGAGGGCATGGGGAATGGCGAGGGGGAGTGGAGAGGAGGTGTGTGGAGAGGGTATGCGCATGCGCAGTAAGTGTGGTCACGCCGCACACCACCACCACCGGACAGATACTGCCGTTTACTGCCGGCTGCCGGGAGATACGCCGGACAACGGAGACGTGACAAGGTTAGACTAAGAGGAGCTACGCCCCTAATATGCACCACTAACTAGCCCCGCAACGTCTTTTTTTTTCAGCGGTAATAATAAGTACTGGTGTCTTACGTCCTACAACCACTATCCGATTATGAGGGACGTCATAGTGTAGGGCTCCGGGAATTCGGACCGTCTGGTGCTCTTTAACGTGCACTTAAATTTAAGTATACGGGTATCCAGTACTTCGCTTCCGTCGAAATTCGGCCACTGCGGCCGGGATTCGATCTCACGACCTTCGAGTCAGCAGACCGTAACCACTAGACCACCACGGCGGTTTTTTTTTCTTAAAAGAACACAACTACTGTTGCCATGGATCACACATATTGTAACATAGGAGATAAGGGCCTCATCTGATGTTACGAGAAAAATAGGAAAAAACAAATACGTGCAAACCGATGCCGCTCACTTCTTCAAAGAACGCCCATGCCGACTTTTGAGTATTCGTTTACCTCCATCTGGTTGCACTGACATTCTGAACAAACATTCTCCAGTATTAATGTGACGTTCGCGCTGCCGTTGAAAGCACCGTACTGCTGGCCAATAACAAACGATAGCAGGAAAATTTATGGCCCGTTTTTTTCGTTTTTTTTTTAGTTAGACACAACTTTCATGAAAACCAACCGAAAATTAAGCCAAGGAATGTATAGGGGGCGTTATTTGTAGTCTTTTATAGCAATATTGTAGTGATTACGGCACAAATGTCTTAAGTCACTAATATCATAATTAATGCGATACAATTAACAGACTACAAATAACGTCTCCTATACCATCCATGACTTCATTTGTTTGTTTGTTTTCGTTATGGGCAATAACAAGCAACACAGAAACAAGATGAGCGCCACACTTCGTTGACTCAGTAGGTTCTCGGAAAATAACACCAAAAGACGTCTAATGGCGGCAGTGTCACGCGTTCAAAGCCAGGAGCGCTCACGCAGCGGCGCAGTAACTGGTCTGCAACACTAACCTAGACTAATGAACCAGAAAATCTTAAGGCAAGTGATTCTAGAGCGAGAATAAAATGCCACAGAGTGTACTGACCTGCATACCAGCCTCGGCATCAAAGATGTCCCCGTATTGCTTCACGAAGCAGTTCGCTTTGTCCATGAAGTGTTTCCGCGTACGCTTGCTCCACCACTGTTGCAATCGTCCGTCACCATCAAACTGGCTTCCTGCCAAAGAACAGGAAAAAAAAAGAAAAAAATAAGCACGCCCGCGCGCTGTTCCAGCACCGAAACCACCGCGAATTTCCCAGCGGTCAATGAGATTAGATAACACTTAACTTGAGGGACAAATCTCACGTCAAGAACTGAACGTGCCTTCGTCGCTCGTTCTTCGCGATATGCGTCAGGGACCACAAAAGCACCGATTACCGGGAGCGATGCTTTTGTTTCATACATCAGAAGCAACGCGGCGGAGTCTATACGCAAGAAGTTGCTTAGCAAAGTGTGTAAGCCACCGCGTCTCGCGCTTGGATTTCGTCGTTTTAAACGGTGCCTCCGCGACTGGCTCCGGTTGCGCGCTACAAGAACTCATCGCAGAGGCCGCACTAAGCGGTACACTAAGCGGTCCAGAACAACCTCTTGGCAATCGTATATATAAAGGGGTCTGTTTATCTCTGTGGCACAAAGCAGCTTCAATTATTACTCAGTCTGAAAAGGAAAAAAATAAATCTGATTACGGGTGGCAGGAACATTGAACTACTCCATCTACTGCATGGAGTCTGGCTAGCTTCTTTAGCGTTGCACCTGATGTATGAAACGGAGTATAAGCAAGCACATAATATTTGCTGGGGTTTTACGAACTAAAACAAAGGCATAGTTATGAGGCACGCCGTATTGGTGCACTCCGGCCTCATTTCGACCACTTGAGGTTTTTAAAATGACTCTAAATCTATGTACACCAGTGTTTTATGCATTTCGCCCTCACAGAAATGCGGACGCCGTGGCCGCCAATCAAACCCGCGCCCACGAGCTCGGCAACGCGACACCCTACGCACTAAGCTGCCCTACGTGCTAAGATAGGAAGGCAAATAAGAGCAGTTATATTTCCGCTAGTAGTGCAGGTGGGCAAACTGATAACACAGCTCGGCGCTGAGAAGTAGCTGGAACCGTTTTGAATATAACACCAAACGTTCCCGTTAAAGAGGCACTTCTTGCTGACCCGAAGGTCGCGGGTTCGATCCCCGCCGCGGCGGTCGCATTTCCATGGAGGCGAAACGCTAGAGCTCCGTGTACAGTGTGATGTCAGTGCGCGTTAAAGAACACCAGACTGTCGAAACTTCCGGAGCCCTCCACTAAGGCGTGCCTCATAATCATATCGTGGGCGTACAACAACCCAAATTATTATCAAAGTTTTACCTGTTAATTACGTTGGCGAGGGCCTTATTCGCTGATTTTCCCTGTGACGGAGTTCCACCAGGCACGTCGGCGCTCATTTCCCACAGCGTTTACGCGTGTGACAACTTATGATCACGAAAGAAGGGGAATTTAAAGGGCTTTTTTTTTCTTTGTTACAAACAATATTAATGAAAACTAACAGAAAATAATGCCAAGAAAAGCAATTATGTTGGCAAGAGCCTTTGTTGAAGTTTGTATTTTGCCCTACCTTGTCGTACTTTGTCGTTACGTACTTTGTCGCACTTTGTCGCTTACACAATGGGCCGACTGCCTGAATACTGCTGATACGTGCGCTCGCGCCAACTTCGACGGCGATACAGAAAGCGGCAACTGCTGGCCGTATCTCACTTGTCCCTGCTAACATGGAAAAAAAAAAGAAGAGCCTATAGTCGGACACAACTTAAAAATTCCGTAGAGGGCCTTCCCAGTCGACCGAAGAGCGGCAGCCGATCGCCTCCGCGACTAAAGAAATAGTCCCGCTCATGAACTCGGCAATGTTCTCCGAGGTCACCGTCCGTCCGGCTCATGACGTCAGTCTGGAGTGCGCACCCATTGGTGCAGGCTTGTGTGCATCCGGCTTTGAGCAGGAAATGCCGCGGACTGCTAAAGTTGTATCCGACCGCAGATAAGATTACTAGAGCAAGTGTGAGGGAAACTTCGATGTGTCGCGGCCGATTGCTGCACTAGCGCGGCCACGCGCAGTAGCAAAACTTTCGTTCACGGAAGCGAATGAATAAAACGAAATATCGATGATGCTTAAAATGAAAATGATGTACCTGTAAAATCAAAGAAACCAACTCTCAGACGCGGAAGAGTCACATAGCTTGAGCAGAAACGTCTCGTATGACGTCAAACCACCGCTAAAATTTTGAATGAAAGGTTCTGTCTGGCGTTGCGTGTCACTATTTTTCCCTTGTTAGTGGCTGGCCAGTGTCATTGCAGGGGCCAGTAACCTACGCTACGGTTCGAACTATTCTAAGTCACGGTTCTAATTATTTGGCTATCCTCACTACTGCCAGAGCCAGAGCCGACAGCGACTTGCCTGTCTACGAATGATGTAATGCATCGCATTTCGGCTCTGGTCAAGTGACTCTGCCGTATGTGACCACGAACGGAAGTTCCGATATTGTGCTCTATGGGATACGCAAACGCATTGTTGCGAAGGCTTTGTTTTCGAGGTCACTGAGTGACATGTGTTCATGTCTTGTGCGTGCAGCCACCATTCTAATTGGTTTAATTAGTAATCGAATGTTTAGTGAAGCAAGGCATAATAATAATAACCGTAGGGGTTTAACGTCCCAAAACCACGGCATGATTATGAGAGACGCCGTATTGGAGGGCTCCGAAAATTTCAACCATCTGGGGTTCTTTAACCTGCACCTAAATTTAAGTACACGGGCCTCACGCATTGCCGCCTCCATCGGAAATGCGGCCGCCGCGGCCGGGATTTGATCCCGCGGCCTTCGGGTCCGCAGTTGACCACCTTAACCGCTAGACCACCATGGCGGGTTGCAATAAGGCAGGTAAAACTACCAACAATTTATTGGTTTTTAGATGTGTTGCTATCGCTGTCAGAGCTTCGGCTTTTGCGCTGAACTATGGCCTTCTTTCTTGTCTTCATCTGTTCTGAAAACAATTGCACTCTCTTCTTTGCGTATCTGAGGTTCTCCTTCTATAGTTCTTAACCAAAGCGAATGGCCCCAGACCTGATATTGCGATTTGGTTCATTTCCCTGAACCTCTCTTGTTTTCCCCTGTCTCTATCTCTCTTTGTGAAAGTGATCAACAGTTTTCGTGTTGGAATAACTCATACGTAATCAAGGTAAATAAGCGTGCTTACCGCGATCGTCGTATCCGTGAGTCATTTCGTGACCAATGACTGAGCCGATGCCTCCTAGATTCAGTGAGCTGACAACGGAAAAAAAAAATAAAGGACACTGGAGACGGCTAAGCAAGCTGGCAATTTCGAACAACGGTGCACGTTTAACGGATAGTGAAACGCTCAAGCTTTTAGTAATGACCCGAGCTGAAACAAGATCACCGAGCGCCAACCTCCCCGTTCCCTTCGGATAAGGCTACATGAGCCTTCTTCAATACACTCCGGATTTTATGGCCCCATTTTATTGCGATAGCAGTTGTACGGATACTCAAGGCGCACTTTTTTCCGTCGGCGTTGCCGTCGCCGTCGCCGTCATGTTCCGTATGAAGTCAAACTCGACAACTTCGCTCCACGCGCTGTATGTTCTATGTATAACATTCCAATTTGTTGCTGTCGCATTTTGCTTCGCCTTTTCAAAGGAAATGTGACTTTTTTGTTGTATGTCTTTGTCTAGTTCGAATACTACGCTTAGCTTTAAAAACTTGCTCGAATTTCGCCACTGCTGAATTTCACCACAGGCAGGCATCTCTATAAAAAAAAGGCGAGGCAATGAATTCCCTGAATTGCTTTCCTAATGGAGGTTACCCGACCTAGTTGGCGCGAGCACATTCTAAGTGAACTAATACTGATATTTGAAATAATTGTAAGGCACATGTTTGCCCTGCAATGTCCCGTGAATTTGCCGCAGAATTTGAGTCGCGTGTTTCGACACACCGCAAAACCGTAATGGAGACCGGAATAAGTGGCATAGCACTTTATTCGTTTCATTCACCTCACTACGCGTGCGTATCCGCAAATCGCAACTATCCGCCCTATCTTTTAACAGAGAAGTTGTTCTTAGTCGAGGCTTCCGCGTACGATGATGGCGTAGTGCTGGTCACGTGGCCTCGCGGTGTGGCGAGAGTGGGAGTCGGTAAGAAGGGGGAGGGCTGCGCAGTGCCACATCGAGATGGGCGAGGGTGAGGCTCGGCGGAAAGGGTGAACAAATTCTTGTTGAACAAAGCTTGTGGAAAGTGCGGGAAAGACAAGCTGAGTCTAGTTGCCGCATTGTTCAACTCCAATGGGACGCATAGCAACGAACTTCAACAACAGTAGTAAACTCTGCAGCTTTATTTCGGGATAGTGCAAGGGTATTACAGGCTAGCCAAGTTATCGAAAGACAGCTTTCATTCGCCGCTGCTCCGTCTGTTCTTAAAATAAACTAAATAAGATTGATTGATTGATTGATTGATTGATTGATTGATTGATTGATTGATTGATTGATTGATTGATTGATTGATTGATTGATTGATTGATCTTATGCGCAGCCTACGGCGTCAGAGAGCACAGCAGGGAAGCGGAGGAAGATGGGAGAGTTTCACCGGAACCCACACTTGATTGCGCCACATGGGAAGTTGAGATATTAATTTAAGAATGTAGCATCGCTGATTTCAGTGAAGGTTGTGGCTTCACTGGGCACACATATGTACCTAGAATTTTTCGACGACCACCTCCAACTTCCACTATGTGCTCTAAACCAAGGAGGCAACAGATGTCATTATTTTTTCATTCCATCTTCATTTATGTTTCCTTAGAGATCACTAGAGGGTATTACATAAGGAGATGGTTAATAAACAATGAATACGGTTATCACAGTGATCAATGTGAAGTTATATTCGATAAGCTATGCATGAAGCTTCACGGACAGTTGAGTGTGACGACTATAGAAAAGAATGTCTATAGAAAATCTAGAGAACAGAATGTTTTGCTTTTCCCACGCAAATTATGGCCGTCTGGTCCGACAGTCTATTCTGTATGGTCACGTGATTTGAGCAAACTTTCTAGTTTGAGAGAAAAGAAAATACGCATTCGAAAGAGGGAAAAAGCCAGGATGTTAGAGCATGAAGTATGTACTCACTCTGGCAAACCGTGCCTGTAGAACACACCTTTTAGTATCGCTGACGGGAAAACTGGAAGCATCAGAAAAGATTGCGATGTGAAGAGCAAGTTGTTGAATTCTTGATACTTAAATTTGGTACACGTAAAACTGACAACGACCGTGCATTTACACATATCCGTGGACTACGTTGGATGCACCTCATTTCCTTTATTGCTTTTGAGTATTCAGTACTGATTAGTATTAACGCGACTGCCTTATAGAGTTCGTTTCGGAGAAGTTCTGGTGTCGGCGTCGGTATCGGCGTCGCTGGTTGCGAGTGAAAAATCATCATCTTGTCTGTGACCGAGAAATCGAGAAGGATGCAACTAAAATAAATAATAAAAAACTTCAATTCTTGTGGAAAATCGCACCCACGCCTTCTGCGTAGCAAGCGGATGTTCAACCAAAGAGACACGGTATCGCTTGAAACTGCCTCGGAAAGAAACACTATATGAATGTCTTGTAGTGGAAGGAGCCTCCTTAGCGCATGTAATATTGCGTGGCAGAAGCGTAGGACCGCGCCAGGCGTCAAAACTTGTGAATTGCGCAACGAGTGCGTGTTTTAAAGGTCCACCCATTACAAAGCGCTCAGTTATATTTAATCATCATCATCTGCAATAGCATCAACAAAGTGAACAGCCGCGTAGGTTCGCGTGTCGCCTTACGGACGCGTAGTGGTCCATTCGCTGATACGCAAAAGCAAGGATTATGGCGTAATGGGCAGTTAACAACTGTACTTGCAGTAGGCATCCTAGGATACTTTCAAACGGCCAATGTTACGTGCATAGTCATTCGTTCCCTTACGGCACGGTTGAGGCATGCACCGAGAATCGAAGCCAGGCAAGCAATTGTGAAGGCGATGCGCACGGGGGCCCGTTTACGCTATCGCGATTCTACTCTTGAAGGCGAAGCTCAATCGTCCTCCAAGTTTTTGAGCACACTCACGCATTTCGTTCTTGTCCGGACTGTAAAAAGCGTTAACGACTGCAGGACCCGAGGACCACCTGAAATCGATAAAAAAGGTAAGTTTGACGGAACATGGTCTGTTTAAATGAAGGTGAGCCGCAGGAACAACTAAAGTAAAAAGTCAACTTTGGCTATAACTTGCATTAATAATGAAAGCCAGTTAAATTAAGTTTTAGGGTTGCCCTTGTCGTGACCAAAAGCAGTTGCAAATTGTGAAATAATAACAACTTATTCATTATTATTTTTTGTCCTTAAGGGCAGATATTCAGACGAAAACGCACACAAAAGAGACAATAAATATTACTTAAGTTATTACTTGATTTTGACACTACATATTCGTTTATTTCTTTGTTTAATGATCTACGCAAAACTAAATAAAGTTATTGCTATTAAAGTAATTGCTATAATTAAGCTCTGCATTAGATCATCCATACCTAAATTTATTTCGAAGCACACAAACCGCACACTGAGTGTGCTAATTCTTCCAGCATCACAAATTCATGAAGATGCCGTTACTGCGCTGCATTGGGAGTTAAGTATATGAAGTTATTTGTAGCGTTAGCGTCCTGGTTCATTATAGCAGCACCGGTCTTTGTAAGACTAAGACTAAAGCTTCAAAAGCGAAAGTGCAGTAAGAAGCTACAAGCGTTTTAATGGGCCATATTAGAAAATAGTAAGAATAGAGGTTTTGACCTTAACCAAGATGGATTACAATGTAGTTTTAATGGGCCCCATTTGAGATGATATTAGAGAAAAGAAATGCAACTAGAACATCCCTCAGTTGTCTCGAGTGCTGCGTGGCTTAATGCCCCCTTCGCGATTTTAAGAGCGGAGCTTTTTTTTAGGATTTTCGTTGCCCCGGGTGGTGCGAACAGGAATTATCATCATCATGATCCGGTACGCACTCGCTGCGTCCTCTTTAACTTCTGCTTCGCTGCCACAACACGTGCGACGATTTGTCCAGCGTGGAATAGAAAAACTATGATGGGCGAGACTGTTACGTGACTAAAGATCACGTAACATCACGTAACAGGTAGTAACGGCATTGAAATCACTTAACATCACGTAAAGACTTGTCAGGCGACTAAACATCAGGTAATAACTAGTCACGTGACTAAAATCACGTAACATCGCGTAATTATTAGTCACGTGACTAAAAATCGCGTACCATCACATAAGTCACGTGACTCAAAATCACCTAACAACGCTCACGTCACTCAAAATAACTTTACATGACGTAATTAGTCAAGTGACTAGAATCATGTAATGTAAACTACTCGCATGACTAATCACGCAACATCACGCAACGTCTAGTGATGGGACTAGGATCACGTAAAATTTCGACACGTGACTAAAATCACGCAACATCGCATAATAGCTAGCGGCGTGATATGTTCCAGCCATAAATCATGTAACAGCTAGTCACATGACTAAAACCACATCACACGTAACAGGTAGCCACGTGACATGTCTAGTCAAGTCGAGCCATAATTAGTACTACTAGCAAAAACTTACCATCTCTACCAAAAGCTTGGCATTACTAGCAAAACTTAGCTAGGTCAAACACTAGCTACGGCTCTATACCAGCCTTGTGCCACTACAGCATGCTGTGCAATTTTTGTTAGAACACAGTGCGTAGAATTCGAGCGTGAGGTTAAAGCTTTCTACCGCTTCACCTTCAAACAAAACAGAAAAGCTTTATTGCATCATTGCACCCGATACAAAGCCTAAAATAACCGCGGCACTTACTTCAACGTCTTGTTGAAGGGCTGGCGCAGATCGAGGAGACTGTTTTTGTAGTTGTTCTCAATGACCTTCTCCAACATTCTGACAAACGGTTCACGACGCCCAAAATCGCCAAGCTGAAATCAAGGGACGCATATAAAGGCGCCGCCAAAACAGTTTACGGAGAGCATTGTTGGCTCACGTGTCTGTAGAGGTGTTCCAGAAAGTCGGTGTCCAGCATCCACTCTGGGTAGCCGATCTTGGGCGTCATATTCTTCAGCTATAAATCAGAGAAAGAACTCGATTGCCTTTCTTTTTAGTTTTTTTTATGACGCACAGTAACCGTTAACTTTCGAGAACAATAGTACTAATGGATAGTTGGGTGGAGAGATGCGTGCGTACGTACGTACGTAGAGTACTCACGGATTGAAACATGAAACTTTAGGGCTAAGTAATGCACGTCCTCTCGTTTCGAGCGTCTATAGTTCGTGTCGTATCGGCGCAATTTTGACTGGAACACTTACATCAGCGACAACATTACCTTTAGCGGACAGATATGCAGCGACATGCAGCGCGGTTATCGTGAGCACGTGTTCATAGCAGTCGTATTTTGAAAACGATGTCGCGATTCAATCCGTGAGTATTGTACATACATACATACATACATACATACATACATACATACATACATACATACATACATACATACATACATACATACATACATACATACATACATACATGCATGCATACATACATACATACATACATACATACATACATACATACATACATACATACATACATACATACATACATACATACATACATACATACATACATACATACATACATACATACATACATCATGACAGATCATAAAAGAGCACAATGTAGCAGTCCGAGCGAGGTAGGACAACAGCCAGCACTTCAGTTTTACCTGTATAGCAACTCGTGAAAGTCTAGCTAAGCGTCAGCCTTCGCAACTTCAGTTTTTAAGAGATGCGCAGCAGTAAGTAAATGCTTCGGCTTAGAAGTAAACCATACTCACCAGGCCACACAGTCTACAAACGTCTCTTATTCAAAAATCTTGCCAGCAATAACAAAGGCTCGTAAAATCAAAACTAGCGCTAATAATAGTTTGAATACTATAGACGAACCTAATAATGCCATTCTGCAAAAGAAGTTTGCGCTTCCTTTCTTTCTTCTTTCTTGTGCTTCTCCAGAGCTGACAAAAATCACGCGAGCTGCTCTCTCAAGCTTTCTAAAGTACGTGACGCGGCAAAAAAATCTGCTCAGACAAACCAATTACGTTACATTATTCGACATTTCCAACTTAATGCGAATAACAAAGAGGTTGACGGGAGGATGGAGTGTTTAACTGTTGAGAAGTCGTCGAGCAAAGACTCGCCGGAGTCTACAAAAGTTGAGAAGCAGGCTTATTGGTATGGTATATTTTGCAGCGAAAGCTGTTACGAGATCATTTCACCGGCCGTTTTTGGCGCCGTAGTTGTCCGCCGCCGCCGCCGGTGTCCGTAACCGGTATCGCTCGAAATAAGAAAAAAAACGAAATAAGAAAAAAATTCCAGGATGGAACGAGGTTCGAACCTGGGCCCTCTGCGTTGCGAGGTTTGCAACTGCTTTGCAAAAAGGTCCTATACAGGCTTCATGTCGGGAAGGAACCACATTAGCATATGCAATATAGCGTGGTAGAAGAGTAAAATAAGCACCAAGCGTCGCACAACGCAAATTTTGTAACAAGGCGTCACACAATGCGAATTGCGCAACGAGTAGGTTGTTGAATGCTTCGAACCCATTACAAAGGGCTCTGCCATAATTCTTCATCGTCATCAGGCACAGCATCAACAAAGTGCGCATAATGCCTTACATGCGTTTAGCAGGTACCAACGCTCTCCGTAGAATGACGAAAAATGGCACAGTGCCTGCTGCCCTACTTCTCAAAAATTACAATGATTTAGAGCGTAGTTGGTACCTCGCAAGTGCATATAAGGCATATAAGAATGACGAAAAATGGCACAGTGCCTGCTGCCCTACTTCTCAAAAATTACAATGATTTAGAGCGTAGTTGGTTCCTCGCAAGTGCCCATAAGGCTTCCATGATCCATTTCCTCAGGGTCTCAATAAAGTTCTTTCCTCCCTCTTTCTCACGTTAATGTGTGTTATATATAGCGTGGTGGGAGAGTGAAATAGCTACCGGGTGTCACGCAATGCGAATTACGTAACTAGCCGGTCGTTTAAAGCTTCCAACTCATTACAGAGGGCTCAGCCATAAACCTCCATCGTCATCAGCCACCGCATCAACAAAGGGCACATGATGCCTTACAGATGTGTAGCGTGTACCTCGTTTCTCCACAAAATGACGAATAGTGGAGTAGCCGGTGCTTCCCAACTTCACAAAAATTGTTATTTATGGCGTAGTGGGTACATTTCTAGTGTATGTGTATTGTAGCCCCAAGAGAGCTTAACGGGCTCTATAAACGCCGCTCTTCCAGCTTTCGCTGTGACTGTGCTGCGGTTTCAGCGCAGGCCTGGCGTTTTTTTTTTTATCACTACGGTAACGCAAGGAAACAGGACACAAGATTAGCGTGTGTCGTCAGGCGCCTTTCTTGTGTCGTCTTTTTAAGCCACCATGGTAATAAAGAAAATCCAGTGCTAATGTAGTTCTTGTGTAGCGATTGGTGTAGATCTAAATCCTACGCTAAATGCAGCTGAACCCTGATGAAGTGCGTAGCACGGGCACCCAGCAGTTCCCGTTGCGCTGTTGGTCTCCCTCCATGAAGGCTCTCTCGCAGGAGTTCGTAGCACCGGCGCCGGAGAAATGTCGGTGGGAGGAGCACTCGAGTGCTTGGCCATGCGGTGGCGCGCTCTCTTGGGCGGCACGGGTGTTAGCCACAGGTTTTCGATGCGTTTTTAGCGATTTTAAACACATTATTTTGATTACTTGTTGGTTATTTCTGTTAATATTATTATCCCAGACCTTGTTCGTTTATTTTGACATGGTTTTGAGCATTGCTAACCCTTGTTTATGCCTGTACTGCCCACTTGATATTGAGCGCGATCCCGCCACATGAGATCTGTGGATGGGCCAGAAGCCGGGCCCCTCAAGTGCTACGCACTTAGAAGTCGCTGGAGTCAGCGTTCCTACAAGAGAACTTGTTTTCGTACGGTCAGGTCCTGTTAGCGACGTGAACAGCGCGTGACACACACAAGGACGGGTAACCGACGAGGACTAGCGCTGTTCTCGCCGCTAGTCCTCGTCGGTTACTCGTCCTTGTGCGTTTCACGCGCTGTTCACGTCGCCATGGAATACCAACTAGCCCGATCACAAACCTTGTTCCTGTTAGCGAAACGCTGCCTGCAGTGACACTATCTGTTCAATTCTTCTTCAGGCCCTAATTTATTTGCGCTCCGCTGACTGTTATAAATCAGATAACTCTACTTCGTTTACGAGACTTCAAAGACCGACGCAGTCTGAATAGCCTATTTGGTGCTTTCGACAGCACCAGCAGCTGTAAAAAACGCCAGGCCTGCGCTGAAACCGCAGCACAGTCACAGCGAAAGCTGGAAGAGCGGCGTTTATAGAGCCCGTTAAGCTCTCTTGGGGCTACAATACACGTACACTAGAAAGGTACCCACTACGCCATAAATCACAATTTTTGTGAAGTTTGGAAGCACCTACTAAGCCATTATTCGTCATTCTGCGGAGAAGCGAGGCACCAGCTACACGTCTGTAAGGCATTATGTGCACTTTGTTGACGCGACGACTGATAACGATGAAGCATTATGTCTCAGTCCTTTGTAATGGGTTGGAATCATTAAACGGCCCACCAGTTATGTAATTTGCATTGGGTGACGCCCGGTCGCTATTTCCCTCTCCCGTCATGCTGTATAACATACGTTGACTTGGGAGAGAGACGGGGGCGGGGGCGAAGAACTTTACTGAGACCCCGAGGAAATGGATCATGCGCTTATGAGCTTCCTTGGCAACCGATACAAATGCACTTGCGAGGAACCAACTACGCTCTAAATCATTGTAATTTTACTGAGATCCCGAGGAAGTGGATCATGCGCTTATGGGCTTCCTTGGAAACCAATACAAGTGCACTTGCGAGGAACCCACTACGCTATAAATCATTGTAATTTTTGAGAAGTAGGGCAGCAGGCACTGTGCCATTTTTCGTCATTCTACGGAGAGCGTTGGTACCTGCTAAACGCATGTAAGGCATTATGCGCACTTTGTTGATGCTGTGCCTGATGACGATGAAGAATTATGGCAGAGCCCTTTGTAATGGGTTCGAAGCATTCAACAACCTACTCGTTGCGCAATTCGCATTGTGTGACGCCTGGTTACAGAATTTGCGTTGTGTGACGCTTGGTGCTTATTTTACTCTTCAACCACGCTATATTGCATATGCTAATGTGGTTCCTTCCCGACATGACGCCTGTATAGGACCTTCTTGCAACGCAGTTTCAGGCACCGGCATGGCTCAGAGGTTGAATACTGGGCTCCCACGCAGAGGGCCCAGGTTCGAACCTCGTTCCATCCTGGAATTTTTTTCTTATTTCGTTTTTTTTTTCTTATTTCGAGCGATACCGGTTACGGACAACGGCGGCGGCGGCGGCGGCAGCGGCGGCAGCGGCAGCGGCGGCGGCGGCGGCGGCAGCGGCGGCAGCGGCGGCGGCGGCGGCGGACAACTACGGCGCCAAAAACGGCCGGTGAAATGATCTCATAACAGCTTTCGCTGTAAAACACACGTAGGAATGATCGCACATCAAAGACAACCTTGCGACTGGAAAATACATTTCGTGAATGAAATATTTCGCTTTCCAAAGCTGTTCATGAACCGAACCGTAAGCTCCACTTAATTAGGTTTCTTTTGTTTTCCTTGTTGAGAAACACGTGCATCAGCCGATTATCGAGCAAGTACACGAATGTCTCTTACGGATTTTCTACAGAATTCCGACGGGGTCATGTGCCAATATCACAATATCCAGGTGTTTTTCTACAGATTCCTTATGTGATCTGATCCCAATACTACAAGGTCCAGTGTCCTTCGCAATTTACCATCCGATAACCTTCTCTACCGAATCTCAATGTGATCATATGCCACTGTTAAATATAGCTTTCAACAGCTTCTACAGAATCTAAATATGATGACATCTCACATTCCACTAACGGGTATTGCAATATCCATGACGCTGTCATGCGCTTCTCGGCCCGACTTGCCTTGCTCATCAGGATTTGTAAGAATGCGCTTCTTAGCTTATATTGCAAATGCATGTCATACCTTTTGTTCCGCTTTTTGTTTAGTTGATTTATCCATCAGCTTAATTCTTCTCAACCTTTCTTGAAACGTGCGCTTCATATTCTCCACAAGTTTTTCTACCTTGAATGAAGAGACGAGAATAAACAAAAAAAAAAACAAATTTCTGAGTTCAACATTTCTCGCGCTTTCTGAGACTGTTCAGGCGCTTACAATCCGATGCCAGAACACGCAAAACAAATTGACTTTCTTCAGCAAGAATTTGCTAGAGTAAGTGATAAGTTGGGTCCCCGGCCTACCAGATATTCTAAGCAGCCGTTCACGAAGAATTTCACGGCAACAGTTTTACGCAAAATGCCAACGAGTAGTTGACTGGCAGTAGAGCGTTTGAACGCTATGCTGCCATTCATTAACGCATACTGCAACGCGTGCATATTGTGGTATGAAACGACGAGGACGGCTTCCCGTGCCATGTCATTTGCGCCAATGATGTGCTGTCTCACACGTCACGACCGAGATGACCGGATGACTGTCAAACGCAGATGAACAGACGATGACGTCTGTTAATCTACGTGTTCAGCTTGTGGCTATCGTACACGTAGAAATGCGTTAGCCTGACGAAGGGAACGCCACCAGCAGTGCTTCGTCGGTGTCCGCGAAGCGGAGCTGGTTGAATTTTTTTGTCAGCAAGTATATTGCGTTCGATCGCTGTATGAACTGGTCCCCAATGCACCATGACCGGTTCGTTTGATGCATACTATGATTGGCTGTATACTTCGATGTTTGGAGTCCACCTAAGGAAGGCCTTTCAGACAAGTTCTGTGAGAGACAGTGTGCGTATCGGAGCGTTGTGTGAAAGACGAAGACGGGAAGCAGCATCACGGTGTGTGTGAGATGCCAACACAACGCATTGGATCTTCTGCCATTCCTCTCAAGGCGAAAGCGTTAAAGCGCCCTGCAACACTTTTCCAAGTAATGTCCGTGAGATCATAAGCTCTTCATTAAAAGAGTTTATGCCCTCACCGAACGCGGAAATTGAACATCCGCGTCGGCTTCAACACGAGTGATGCAAAAAATTATCATCACGTGTTGAGGTCGCCATGTGGCCTCACCACGTGATGATGTTTTACATCAGTCATGATGGCGTCGGGGTGATGTCAAATAACGTGACGTCACATAATGACGTCTGCACATCAGATAATGGTTTAGTAGAAAGTGGGTTGATCCCGTAGGCACTGCAAAACCCAGTGAGGTGCAAGAAGGAAGAAACAGGAGAGAAAGCAAAGGCAGGCATGTTAACCATTCTAAAAAGCTGGTCAGCTACCCTACTCTGGGGAAAGCAATAGGGAACTTAGAAAGCTAGAGCTAGAGAGAAAGAGAGAGAGAGATTGCAGTGACTGCGATCCCTGAGGCAGTGCAAAACTACGTAAAGTGCCGAAAGCTTTCCGGGGGGAGGGAGGGGTGGAATCAATACAATCTACTGAGAAGAAAAAAAGCGAGAGAAAAACGAAGAGGAAAGGGAGGTAGAGATTAACCAAGCTAAAAGACGAACATGGCTTTCGCCTTCGATTTGTCTTAGGCGAATGCATTAGGGACGGTGCGAAGTCTCTTGTAAGCAGGATGAACATGCTCACGTCTTCCTTCGCGCGCGCGCTGAACTTCTTCATGACGTAGACACGACCGACGACTTCTTTCATTGCGGATGAAATCAGCTTGACGCAAGTCTTCCAGAGCGGAGGCTCCTTCATCAGCCCCGTGGAGGCCTTGTTGAAGTCGAGCTTGGCTTCGCGGAATCGCTTGGAAGCGTGGCTTGCTCTCAAGAGCACCGCTCGCCAACCCATGTAGTTGAACAAAGCCCGCCTGCATGCAGCGGTGAAAATTACGTTAATAACAATTCTATCAAAACCGGGGAAGGCTAGTTGTGGTATTAGATGCGTTGCTGAGTCATGGCTGTGTTCTGTTAACGTGAGACTTCCTTCTCGTAAAGGTTTCGCCAAGTCCA
Source organism: Rhipicephalus sanguineus (assembly GCF_013339695.2). Classification (NCBI taxonomy): domain Eukaryota; kingdom Metazoa; phylum Arthropoda; class Arachnida; order Ixodida; family Ixodidae; genus Rhipicephalus; species Rhipicephalus sanguineus. Next base: position 68,708,205 of record NC_051184.2, on the reverse strand, counting down.
AAAGTAACGAAACGGGCATGTGCGCGTACGTGTATTATTATTCTCACGTTATGCCACGCGGCACCACAAGCGAAAACAAAAGCATTCTCCTAAACTCTCCGCTGAGGTATCTCCAGGTTGTGCTTTAGCATACTTTGGTGTTAATTATAACGATGGAAAAACTGTAGCGGCCTCCTTTCATTCGGTGCCGACTGATGACGCTATTACTTTTGGGAGCAGAACAACAGCGCCCTAATCTTTCTCTGCGCCAACTGTATGGTGCCGCCACTAGTGGCTGCAACTGTCCTGTCCTTTCTTTTGCACCAGCTCTATGATATGACTCTATAACTCTGCTCGCCATCATGGCTACGAGCTGCGCTGACTAACACTCCCAGTTTCAAATGCACAGATATACTCCATAAAGTGAACGGGAGGACTACCTCCGTCATAGCTCAATTCGGACGCGTTATTCGAAGGTTGCAGGTTCGGTCCCTGATCACGGCAAGTTGTCTTTTCGTCCACTTTAATTTCTTCCCATTTATACCCCAATTAGAACAAACAACGTCCCCTATACTTTCCTTGGCTTGATTGTCTGTCGGTTCACATTAAGGTTTAACCTATGATACAGTTACTTGTGGCAAAAATCACTTTTTCTGCGTGGCATAGTTGCTTGTTGTGGAAACTGCAGTGTCCTGCGTTCTTCTCATTTTATTTCTCTGGAAATACTTCTCTCTGAAAACGTAAGCCCAGGACGCTTACCTATTGATCATAGAAAGATGAGATGCCGCAAAGTTATTCTGCGACACAGTTAAATACCGATCTAACGAAACGGTGTTTTACGACGTTGCCGATATAAAGAAGAAATTTCCATAACCCTGGCAGGCAGCTGTAGGGTTCAATGCTGTCATAAACGTGAATTAACGAAAGTAACCAACCCGATTTAACAAAATTTTCCCTCAGGTAAATGAACAAAAAAAGCAGTGATTTTCAAATTCTGACGCAAACGAGTTTTTCCTGACGTGTGCGCTCTAACGTTATACGCCGCGCCAATACGCTGGGGCGGCGGTGGCTGCATTCGTTATTTCATGATTTATGCGAGTGACTGCGCTGATCGTCTCCTCGCAACTTGCTCGCTCAGCCGGTTCGCATCATAACTGCATTCGTTCTCCGCGTCTTTGCATATCAGCATCCTGTCACAGCTTCACGTGACCGTACACCGAACCTGCATCGCCTGAACATACAGCCGCCCATGTCAGGGGGACATCGGAAGTGAAATCAACTGAAAGGAACTTAAGGTCGGTTTGGGCGAAAAGGTTGCTTTCGAAAAACGGCAGCCCCAACGCTAACGAAAAATGGGGTTAATGTTAGACGAATGCCTATGTCACCAACCGAGAATTAGTTACGCAAAACCCTCGGTGCCCTATTATAAAACTGACAATTATAACCAACACAAAGAAAACACAGGTTGCCACAAACTTATTTTTTAAAATTTCATCTGAACCGCCAATACATTCCCTCACCTTTTGCATCGTAAATTCACGAGGCGTTTTCTTGTGTTGGGTGAACCACCATCTTCTTTTCTTTTTGTAAAACTTGATGAAGCGTTATTTCTTTGTGTTCCTTTCTTCCTTTCTTTTCTTGCCTACTATCTGCCACCTGCTGACTGAGTGTACATGGTTTTGAACTACAGTCTTTGAAACACTGTTACTTTACATGGCACCCGCGCCGTCAGCGTGTTATGCTTTCTTGTATTAATAACGCTGAGCAAACATTTATCCGTGCAGTAGATGTCCTGGGCCCCTGCTTTCATTTCTTCAGATACATCAAGTTCATTTAACGAATGGTTTACTCGACAGCCCCAAAATAATTACGGCTGGACTCACGTGCTCGCTGTCTTCAAGAACTTTGTTGCTAAGGCGAAGTAGCGCTCGGCCATTATGCCCACTGGTTCCTTCTCGGTCAGCGTAATGTTCACCAGCGTGAACTCCAGGTTCAGAAGGTCAAGCAGCGGCAGCTGAAAACAGAAGCACCACAGTTAGCTAAACCTGAGTCTTGACACGACAACGGTGTCTTATAAGTACTACCTCCAGGATGGCGAGCGCCAGCCTGTCCTTATGAATATGCAGGGTGTCCTAATTATCCCGCAGCACGATTTTTAAAAAGAGGAACGGCGTTACGCGAAGCAAAGCTAGTACATATTGTTCCCAGTACACTAGAGTAGCCACTACTATTTTTTTCGTTGAGTTTAAACAATTAGTCATAATTATATTTAGAGCTCGACAAGTAGTTAGCTAATTATCAAAATGTCATTAGGATGTATTCACAGTTAGAACCCACAGCTCCCAGGTTGTTCATCATAGTTTTTTTGTTAATTTCTACCGACATTCTTCACTATCACATACTCAAGAGATAAATAGACTAATACAGAACGGCATTTCTCCAGTTGCCAGAATTCCCCGGTAGTAGTCCGACCTGGTTTCAGTGCGTGCAGTCTGTCTATTATCAAAGTTATTATTTCGATTTCATGATCCGAAACCTAATTTTAAAAACAAAACTGCGCTAATAAATAAATTTCCTCGCAAGGTTTTTTTTTCATATTCTTGAAATATGCAAAACCTTCGCAAACAATCTAGAGCACAAAAATACTATCGCATGATTCCCGCTTAGCCAAACGGTCGGAAGGCCTTCTGTCATGAATGCCATGACTATTTCGGTCAAACCGTTTAAAGTTTCTTTATTATTGTCTTTGCTCACATACTTACTCCTCGAAACTTTCTCTCCAGCTCTCGTAGTGTTGCCCTCTTGTAGAGTCGAAGAACGTCCCGTCTCTCCTCCTTAGAGGCAGTCATCTGTCACGTAATGGAAATCGCCAGTGTTTACATCATTGAATGCCTCAAAAAAATGGCTACGTTCCCTTCATTACCGCGGACTGTCAACTCGGGCGCATATCCCTTACGGGGTAACTGTAGGCTGTAGACAGTGTCCCTTACGGTGTAACTGTAGAGAGTAAGCGAAAGCTTACATATTCTTCAAGAAAGCAACTAGGCCTTGTTGGTAAGATAACATACGGAAATAATGGCTTAGCGCATTAGCAGCACAGGAACGAGAAAAGATACGCGCGCTACTAATATACGAAAGACGGATTGTAGCCACCGCATATCAACATGACGTCTTCGGGAAGAGCCCACCGCGGTGATACAGTGGTTGCGGTGCTCGGCTGCTGTCCCGAAGGTCGCGGGTTCGACCGCGGTCGCGGCGTTCGCATTTATGTAGAGACGAGATGCTAAATCCCCGTGTACTGTGCGATGTGAGTTCTGTTAAAGAACAACAGATGGTCGAAATTTCCGAAGCCCTCCACTACGGCGTGCCTCAATCATATCGTGGTTTTATCACGCAGAATGCCAAATATTACTATTGTTACCTTCAAGAAGACGATTGCTGCGCGCACAAAAGGCATAAGTCCGCGCACGGCATGTGGTCACAGCAATGACCGTCACGAAGGATGAGGGATCTTGACTTTGACATATGGAAGGGCTGTTTGTGCTAAAAATAAACAAGGGTAGAAATTCGGCTTTGTTCCATGGCAACACACGGAAACAACTTGTAGCGCCTAAGCACCACGAAGACGATAACGGAGAGACACAACGCGTGGGCTAACCATTTCCTTGTAGCCATTTGCTTGTGTCGAGCAGCATAACGCAAGCTAACCGCTACAGGTGAGAGCCCACTGCTAAAGGCTAAAGGTCAGCGCGGTGTCGTTCCTTCGCCTTTCATGGTTAGTTTGCGTGCGTTGTGCTATTGACCGCAAGAAACGATAGCTGGCCAAGGCTTGCAGCCGTAGCTGAGACAGCGCACACGAAGCAACCAGTCACCTCGGTCTGATGCGCCTGTACAGTCGCTTCAAAGCCCTACCCGTCGACAGCTCTCAATCACGCTCCGCCGCAAAAAGCAGGGATGCGCACGCTCATTCCTTCCACCAACCTCACAAGCTCGAGTCCCAACACCCCTCCCCCTATGATGTCACAGATTAATACCCTTCCTCGCTCTTCGCGCACTAGAATCAATTCTCCTTCTATATATACAGCCATCGCTCGCGAAGAAGGCGCTCACTCGCGCATTGTTTCCCTCGCATCCACATTGTATGGCGCGTGCGGAGCGCCATGGGCTCTTATTGCACGTGTACTTTAAACGAAACATCACGGCAACGGCCACGCCGACGGCAAACTTTCGCTTGGTGCGTCAGTTTAGTTGCAATAAGATAAGATTGCCCCGCCACGGTGGTCTAGTGGTTATGGCGCTCGACTGCTGACCCGAAGGTCGCGGGATCGAATCCCGGCCGCGGCGGCTGCATTTTCGATGGAGGCGAAAATGTTTGAGGCCCGTGTACATAGATTTAGGTGCACGTTAAAGAAACCCAGGTGGTCGAAATTTCCGGAGCCCTCCACTACGGCGTCTCTATTATATCATATCATATCATATTAATAATTGAATTATTAATAAGATAAGATTACTGCGATTTGAAATCCCGTACGAACAAAAATGAGGTGCGCGCGGGAACACGTAGCACACAGAGGTTAAGGCAAAACTTCACATACTTGATAGACGATAAGCTGCAACAATAAAATTGACATTGGGCACGCGGTACTACATTTCAGCTGATTTTACGAGCTAGTAGTAGCTGATTTTATTGCCTTACCTTTGCTAGCTGGCTCTCGAAAGAAAATATTTCTTCTGAGAGGTCGCTCACAGTAGCAGGCTTCAATTTGGGATTCATGACACTCAGCGCAGTTCTGATCAAAGCCTTGTAAGCGTGCACGCTTCTTTTGTACTTCTTCTTCTTCGGTTTCATGAGCTCGTTTCGTCCAATGAGAGAGAAGCCGATTTGGTCAAACTGTAAACAAGTACATGATGTTGTTACAAACTCTAAGAAAAACAGGTCTACTTGGAGCGCCTTTGTGCCACGCAACAACAACCGTTATCTGGCTAGCTTGCGTTTCCATCCTAAAAATTGTGCGCTCACTGCGGACCCGTTAAGAATGCTATGTCACGTTACTAGCGAATCGTTTGTGAGTGAAAAGTACTACGCAAGCGGCGATGAAGCAAGTAAAGCACTCGAGATACACGACAATTATTGTTGAGTAGCAAAATACGCCCCCCTCTTTCTAGCGTGCACACTAACATATTGTCATCTTTATGGGCGTTAAAACGATGTTTGGTTGTCCTAGGGTTGACCGCTTCTGGTGTAACGGGCAAGATCGGATCCTGGTCAGTAACAAATGTAATTTTCTTGGTTAACGACTCACCATTGCAAGTAAAATTGGTTATGCCTGTCAACAGACTGTGAAAAAGTAAAAATAAATTTTAACAGCTATCGTTGCCAATTTCCCGCATCTTTATATGCCGACCAGCTCGTCAGAATCACTACGAAGCGTTCAACGGCGTCTTTTCTCTTCGTACATGTAGTTTAGCAAGCTGTTGAGTGTAATAAAATATTTTAATAGCCGCAAAGATAAGAGTGTTACTCACAGGACAACGTGACGTGGTGTAAATTTTTGGAATGCATAGACGAGTTGTCAAAACTATTGGGACACCACTGTTTTTTTGCAGCGATACCAATGACCTAATCTAGCTGGAAGTAACAGCTGAATCAACAACTCATGTATACACGTTCATCCAAGGCACGCGTAAATTTTACGAAGGCAGCTTTGAATCAACGTTCGGAGACTTAAAGGTAATCTACCATGGGCATCCGACGTGGTTACCTGGCGACTCCAGCGGTGCGCTGTAAGAACGAGGATGCCGGTTCGATTCCCTGTTCTAGTCCCTGTATTTCAATTTGAAGAATATCACTCTGCGTATCGCAAGAACTACGGCAGATTGAAAGTATTTGAACTTGAGGCTATGTAGCTACGAGGCGCTCCGGGGACGAAGCTTTTGTACAGATTCCATGCTCCTTAAATTGTTTTCGCATAATGCGCCTATAAGTGTTTTTTTTTTTTTCTGCTGTAATCTATTTTCTCTACGCAGTTTGGATTTCTTTGCTGCCATAACTGTGGGTAGCTTTCCTTATTAAACACGATTCCAATTGTCTGCATTTAAGAAGATAGTGCAATCTCCTCTATACTTTTAGCCGGGACAGGGAATGACAGTGAACGGTACTGAAATTTCAATATGATGTATTATGCCACGAAATCATACTAAACTTTTGACAAAATGTACAAGTCAGCCTGCATTGAAACGAAAGTATTGTCGTCCGTTCGTTATTTATTTATGATATAAATTTTAATAACAATGCTTGTTGCAAAATACACGTGATGACTCCAGTAAAGTTACTGCAACATCTCCCCCTGATATCATAAATCTCGGCAATGTATGACCGAGACGAGTAATTTATAAAATAAGAAGTGTAACCCGCGTTGCGCTTATAGGAAAAAAAACAAAGAAGCAATCACGAATGATTACGATACTGTCTAACGCGAACACTGAACTCAACTGTTTAGGTGTTCTGTTTTTGCCATGTTATGCATCTTCGAAACGGGCGGCGCAAAAACAAGGACAAAGGAAAGACTACACACCACAGAGCGCCTTCTCACAACTGACTTTATTAAAAAGAACATACACTATTTAAACCTTCACCAAGTATCACGTGCTCTTACATCATTGATAGCCGACAGGATACATAAACATGTGTTGCTGTAGAGATTAGAAACAGTTACGAAACCATGATCACATGTACACTTTTTTCTATGTGATGAAACGATTGAGGAAACAAATTTCATCGTCATGCAGTGCTATTGATGGCATGCTTACACATAGATTGTCTTTTTTGTTAATGTGATGAGCCTCAACAATGCCTCTAGTAGCTTGATTGTTATGCCTGAAAAAACATATGGTGTTGTGAAAGTTGGGGTGTATCTGTGTTGTGCACAGTGTCGAGCAACGTGCGAGTAGTCATTTGCCGTCCAATGAACGCTTGTGTTCGGACAGCCTTACATTGAGGCAACGACCAGTTTGTCCAATGTAAACATGACCGCAGGAAAAAGGAAGCTGGTATACAACTCCCATTACGCAAGGCACAAACGGTGACGTGTGCCTTACAGTGCAGCCTTTTTATTTTGTCATACCTGAACTTTTTTCTGCCAGTTTCCTTTCAACTATGCCACAAATGCTATTCATTTGGGGGGGGGGGGGGCAGAAGAAACAACATTTATCTTATACCGACCAGCTACATTTTTGAGCGCATGCGACAGCTTATGTACATACGGAATTACGGTGATTTTTTCTTTTCTTACGGACTTATCTTTGGTGAGCGTTCCTACTTTTACACGCTTCAGGAGCCTCTGCACATTCGCCCTGATAGCACTTTCTGGAAAGCCTGCCACTCTTAGACGCTCAATTTGTTTCACACAGCTTTCGGCGGTATTGTGGAAACAGGATTTGAACAGGGATGAAAATAGTAATGAAAACGATATGCCATTTTTTACGACTTTTGAATGAGCTCATTTGAAGTTAAGAACTGGTTTTTCGGACCTTGGACTGTAATTCCAGCAAACATGATTGTCGGTTAGTTCACGCTTCACTTCTAGGAACCGTAATTCTTTATTCTGCGATACTTCATGAGCGAAGTTTAACCCGGAACCACATTTGTGAAAAACGTCGACGATGAAATTTGTTTCCTCAATCGTTTCATCACATAGAAAAAATGTACGTGTGATCATGGTTTCATAACCGTTTCTAATCATTACAGAAACACGTGTTTATGTATCCTGTCGGCTATCAATGATGTAAGAGCACGTGATACTTGGTGAAAGTTTAAACAGTGTATGTTCTTTCTAATCTTTCTAATAAAGTTATTTGTGAGAAGGCGCTCTCTGGTGTGTAGTCTTTCCTTTGTCCTTGTTTTTGCGCCGCCCGTTTCGAAGATGCATAACAAATTCCAACTTGCCCAGACATCAGTTCTTTTGCCATGTGTTGATGAAATGCGCATGCGTCAAGGCGACGCGGCGTGGCGTGAGTTGGGGTATAGAATGCTCGATTTTCGCGTCAACGTAACGTGGTGAACCTGGCGACACCAACTTCCGCCGCCGCTGGTTCACGCGAACGCTGCGCCTGACTATAAAGGGCCTTTAAGAGTCCGCTGCTAGAGCGTTCCACACACAAAGTGTCCCTTCGACTAACGCACGTCTTCTCCCAAGCCTCGCAGGTTAACCCACATTGTCGTGCCCGGCGTGCGCTAGAGGAATTCGTTGCGCTGTCGCAAGAAGCGCGAGCAGGCTCGAGGCATTGCAGACGCTAACATAGCGAATTGCGAGCAGGCACGAGGCATTGCGGACGCTAATACAGCGGCTCGCTGGCTCTCATGGTGGAAAACTACTTGGGGCAGTCTCTCTTTCACTCTCTTTCGTCCTCGTTCGCTCTATCGGTTGCGCCGACAACGGCGACACCGCTCAACGCAGGAACGGGCGCCTAAGAGCTGCGCTCTAAAAAGCACGAACCTTTTGAAATTCATCGTTGACTGCTTCAAACACCACAAATTCGACACGAAACAGGAAGCATGCTTTACAGCGTGACCCGCCGCACTCGTGTAGTGGTTACGGTTCTTGACTGCTCACCCGAATGTCGCGGGATCTAACCACGGCCGCGGTGGCCACATCTCGATGGAGACGAAAGGCTATAGAGGCCCGTGTGCTTAGATTTATGTGTACGTTAAGGAACGCTGGGTAGCCGAAAATTCCGTATCCCTCCACTACGGCGTCTCTCGTAATGGTATCGTGCTTTTGGGACGTAAAACCCTGCGATGTATTATTATATTTACAACGTGACTGTTGTATTTCAATGCGGAGCAAAGTGTTTCCGAACGTCACCGAAATTCCTATGAAGTGAGCTTACCTGAATAATGTTGCGTGAAAGGTCTTTCGTGTCTCTCGTCACGCTCATTCTGAACAGCGGTGTCATACCGGTTTTGAGCAGCACCGCTTTGTAGTCGCCAAATTGCTTCTTCTTTTTGCTAACAAGGGGCCACTCCTCGAAACCGTCTTCTGCCAATATTGCCTTCAGGTCGTTCAGACTTCGCCGGTCGGGGTTCTCTGTTATACGAGAGAATTGGGGACCATCAGTCATCTACAGAACATATGTCGACAGCATTCGCTCGAACACTGCATTACCGAAGCTCATTCATTTAAGTTTTATGGTTTATAGTGACACAACATAGGCATAAATTATCCGGACACAAACACATGCGTAAAATTGTTTTTTGTTCATATTTGTGTCCACGCGTTCTGCAGACGTGCTCGCAAGCTTCGGCAAGGACTTTCACAGAATAAACTGTCCCTACTTTCGCAAGGACACGTAAACAATCAATCCTGGGGAGGCACAAACATGACCTCGCGAATGAGACGTGTGAACAGAAAGATAAGCAAACGTCCGCAAGGTCTTTCAAAGAATAAATTAACTGTTCATACGTGCGCAAGGACGTATAAACAAGTCATCCTGTGGACGTACAAATTTGACCTTGAGGACGGGGTGCGTGGACACCGAGATGAAAAAACGTCAGTAAGGACGTCTACATGACGGACTGTTTACGCGTCCTTGCGAACGTCTTGCAGTCCTCCGTGTGCGTCTTGTGGTTCATCCGACACTACAGTTGAACACCGTCAATGTAGACGCGTATGCTAGTTAATATGGCATAGTCTTCGGGAGGCAATGGCTCTATGGATGCGGGCAAAAAGTTTAGACCCCCCCTTGTATCACTTAAACGCTTTCTATTAGACTGACCACGTTCCCTGTGCAGCATACACCGCTATTGAAAAATAGTACATGACTCTCGAACATTGCCTACCTTTGAGTGTATGCGCTTGTCGAAGCGACCAAGGGCCATTTTGGCTTACAAACTAACTTTATGAAATTGCGATGGCCAGCCCGTTTGTAGGGCATCCTTCTCGTGTATTTCTTTTGGCTTCGCTACTTTACCCATGTGTGTGTTCAGTGTTAAATTCCTTATTTTTTATGCTTTCTTTTTTTCTCTCTTTATCCCCTTGCTATATCTCTTCCTCCCAAAAGAGTAGCCAGGTGTAGCGCGCCTTTCGGTGGCAGTTGTCAGGCGGCCCTCTCTATTCCCTTTTGTACATACGTTTCTGTTTCGGTATCGCAACACTAGTTGTGATACCGCAACTAGAGCAGATGGCTAACCGGCTAAGCTGAAATGTACGGCCCCGGAGTTTATCACTGGGTTAATCCCGACGGTTCCCTAAACTCTTTCTCAATTATTAGTTTTTCCGTCTTCCAGAAATCTTAATTCGTGTTTGCCGCTCGTGTGTTCCCTTTTTCATATTTAGTGGACCAGTGGTGAGTAGTGGGATTTGTCCAATTTCTCTGGCACACACATTTTTGCCAGCGGACGACTTCTTCGTCATAATCGAAGGACCTGTGGTAAGTAGTGGATTGCCCAACTTCTGTAGCACATACGCGCTAAAAGTTTGTACGCATATAGGACGAGCGAATTTTGGTTACTCCTAGCCATATTCAGCTTCCCTGTAAAAATGATAATAAATATCTGCACTACGCTATGACAGTTAAGCATAATATCATGCCAACTGGCTCCATTTGGCATTTTCATAAACAATAGAAAACCTTACGTGCCGCAAGCGACCCCGCATTAAACGTATTCGAATACAACAGCTTTCGTAGCTTTAACTCCTGCAAGCTACAACGAGAACCATTGAGGGCAAACGATGAAGGGCTCGAAGATACGAGTGCCCAAGACATTGCGTTATCGTTACATACCATTGGCCGCGCAAGCTCTGTACGCGATGCCCAGTTTATCGGTGATGGTCTGGCCGCGGCCTTCGCGAACAGGCATCTCGCCGAGTATCTCTGTAAGACGATCCACATGCACAGCGTTACGGCTCTCATACTGTGAATACCGACGGATGTCACGGAAGTGCAGGTGGAAGTGACGTCGATGTGAAAAAAACGGCAGGTTAAAGGAGGATCAAAGCAAACAAAAAGCAACAACAAAGGAAAACATGCGATGCATACAAAATTAGAACCATTTATTCACTGCGAGACTGCTGTTGTTCCTGGCCCCTGATGTTCGTATGCGGTCTGCGCAACTTTCTAGCTTTGAATATGTGCGTTGTATGATCAGAACAAACTTCAGCTGCGAGTTAGTTCTTATATTGTAAGAAAACAATACTGCACTTTTACGCATTTTTGTACGCCTGAATTTCCACGTATATGACTCTCTTTAGAAAGACACGTTAACTCTCTGGAAGTCACGACTCACCGAAAAAGAGTAGCGCATACTCATTTTTTTTTCTCAGACTGTATCGTGCGGCCTCTCCACCGTCCTGTCCAAGCTCGCACCCTTCACAACTATGAGACAAGCCCAGCAACACATCTGCTCAAAATTATGAACATCGCACTTAGTCAGAGGGCGCATTCACATCAGATAATAAATGGTCCGAAATGGTCGCAAGTGATCGCGTTGGTCGGAAATCGAATGTTTGGCTAAGTCACTCTCTGACCGATTCTTCAGCTCCGTGACTGGAGTCTCAAAGCTCTTGAACCAATCAGCGGCAGAGTAACTGAACGCTGGAATACAGCGTAAGAAATAAAAGAGTGCGTGCGCCTCCTTTTGGGGAGTCTTTACTTGATTCTGTTTAAAGAGACACGTTAATTCTCGTGTCTCTTTAAACACACGACTCTCCGAAGAGAGCTGACGTGCCTCTTTAAAGAGAGTCATATACGTGGCAGGACTCCCCGAAAGGAGTCAAAAGACTGTTTCTTTTCTTAGAGTGTACTTGTGGCAATGCTGGGCTAGCAATGAATCAATACGCTCCTCTAGCAACGAACCAGACACAGACAGAAGCCATCGCAGCTTTGAAGAAGCGAAAGCCGCGGTCTCGGATGCCAACATGTCATAATTCTCACCTCTCAAGTCCTTGAAGAGTTTTTCTTCCACTTGCTTGAAAGCGCCGTACGTAACTCTGTCACTGGGAATTTCGTTCGCCTGCTCCCATCCGCTGCACACATACTTGTAAAAGTCGTCGCACGGCCTCACTGTTTCGCTCAAGGTCTTCTTTATTTCATTGGCTGAAATCATTAGTACAGTTGACAAATATCAAGCGACGTACCGGCGTGTTCCCATGGAGGAAGAAAAAAGATAGGATCTAGCACTGCTAGCACTGCACAATGAGACTGCCGCGCACTGTGTCGGCCCGACACGTGATCAAAGCTTCAGAGCGTCCGGTAGGTTTTCGTACTCTCGGTTAAGCTCTGTTCTTGAACCACCTCCGTGAGCCGGCCGAACTGCGGCAAGCGAGTACGCTTCCATTAAATACTACCGGGCCCCACGCACCGACGTGTCGGCAAATCTCGTTTAATGCGAGATCTCACCGCGAAAAGTCACTTGTAGGGCCGACACTGCCGGCTTCAAAACGGGTTGGCTTGCCAAGGCTGGCTGCGTAACGTAATGCTCCTGTTCAGCACGGAGACTTGACGGTGGCCGGCAAGGCCGTCCCGTCGTCGCTGCTTTATTGGCACGCGCGCGAAGCGAAGCGGTAGCGGCAGCCACGTCCAGCCAGACCAAAAGCCAGAGCGTTTTAACCCTCGCGTGCCTTGAGCCATGCTGCTGCTTCGTCTTCTTCTCCGAGGCCAGCTGAACGCGATGGTCACTTCTCGTTTCTCTTCCTCCACGCGTGTTCCCACATCGTAAGGAGCGCAATAATGGAACTTCCGGTCGTCGTCACACGCTGGCGAGCCACGTGACCTCAGCAGAAACGTCACGCATGAGGTCATACCATCGCCTTCAAATTTGAATGAAAGGTGAAGGTTCTGCCTGACGTCGCGTAAGTGTCGCTGTTTTGCCCATGCATCATTGGTTGGCCCGTTGGCCCTGGGTAGCCGGCACCCTAGGCGAAGATGCTTCGCAGTCCTCACTATTTTGCCGGCATCACTACTGCCAGAACCTGTGTGGACAGCGACGTACCGCTCTACCAATGACGTCACACGTGACGTTTCTACTCATGTCACGTGACAACCCCTCAAGTGATGGTTACCGGAAGTTCCGCTGTTACGCTGTTGAGGATATTGAAACGAGCGATGACAACAAGGTCACAACAATATCAAAAAGCAAGGGTGGCACAGCAAACCTTATTTTTTTTCCTTCGAAAAATGAAAAAACCAGATCTCTCCTTCCGTAACTGTTACCACCAATTCACTCTTAATAAGGGCCAGCGCAAAGTGCTATCTGTAGCCAGGAAACTAGGCCCTTTTCAACTACTTTCCTGGACATAGCTTTTTTTTTTATTTGGGACCCGATGAAGAATGCAGCGTATACTCCAAGAAAGTGGTGTGCCACCGTTGTGCATGGCCATCCAATCCATCTTTTTGGTGTCTCCATTGAGCCTTCGTGATAGTGCCTCTTGATAATTAAATCAACATGTGACATATGTTTTACTTATATTTGCTTTTGTTTCTTCTGGGGTCAAAGACTATGGAATATTTTGTTCGGTGACATGATACGGCGGACTATGATACAGAAAAAAATACTACGGCCGTGATTCAACAGGCTCTTTGTGGAATGATAGTCGCTTCTTTGCAGACAATTTAGTACTTATGGCTGAGTATGCGCAACACACCGAACAACGAAACTCTGTGGGACACCTAAAGCACTTTTCGAAGATGCCATTAGTGTTTTCCCCAAAACTAAACTTGGAGGAAGGCTTCGACTTCCGATGCTACTGCAGCGTTTTAAGGAACAGATGAAAAGAGCGTAGAACGAAAGTTCAAACGAAATCGACAATAAGATGCGCCTAGAGCGAATGCTTCCCACATCAGTCGAACAATGCGGTTGCTTTCATACCGATTTTCATGTGCACCTCTGGGGATGCCGATACATAGTACAATAATGAGCTCTTTCTTACTGCTACAATATTGTTATAAACGTTACAGTACAAGAACTCCATTATAGTACAAGAACATTATAGTACAAGGCTTCCTGTTTACTCTGGTTGAGACGACATGCATTACCCGTGGCAGCGAACAATATTTTTGCGGTAACAAGAAAATAGAAAATTAGGAATACCCAATTGCTACTCATGTCATGAAAAATCGTCCATATGCTCTCTGAACACTTTTTCTCTACCGGTCTTTTCATTCTTATGTACATGACGTTACTAAATCTGCTTACAAAGACAAGTTGCTACTCATCTTATTTATCCTAGATATTTTTCCGGGTTTCTCAAGAACTTTTAGCAATCTGTTGATCTATGGTAACGACTGCCTCACGTGTAAAGCCTTGCTACGTGTCTGCATTGCTGTATCACCAGGCAGACATCTGCGTGTGCATCACCGGTCCTTATAAAAACTTGTGTGCCTGGTCTTTGTTTACAATATACTGCCCTACTCACCACACTTATGCTAAGAGTCTATAGTCTACGCAAATGACCCTGTATAATTCTTCGATGCCAAAGCTTGAATCATGAGAGTGCGTCTTCCAATGCACGCCCCAACAAGATCACGTCCTGTGCAGAACTTAGCAAATAAATCAAATATAAAATAGTTTACCACAAATAGTTCTTTCCCAAATCCATTAGCATGACAAAATGTGTAGCGCTAAATGCCGCAAACTTGAACATTTCCTGGTGAATACTGTCGCGCAATATTGTCGTGAATATTGTGAAAATACGCAAAGCATATTAATTACTACGTGGTAATAATATTACGTGGTACCAACGTGGTAGTAATTACGTAACGTGGTAGTAATTTTTAGGTGGTAAGCATATCACGTGGTTGTTCTGAAGCAACGTCACTCGTTATTTTTATGGGCTAAAAGTCCGCATATATCTTTTTCGTACATTCAAGTGAAAGTGCACGCGTGCTTTTTTTGTCGAAACGGGATAAAGTCCACGCTAAGTAACCAATTGCTTAGCCTATGGCTTTGCTGTAAAATCGAATATTTCATGTCAAGCACTACTGCGCATGGTCGTTTATGAAGCATACATTCGCTGTTATGTAGGAAAGCGCGCTCACCCTTTTCTCTGCATACTTTAGTCCTGCAGACGTCGTAATCTCGCGTGCTCTCTGAAAAAAAGAAAAAAGAAAGCAGCATTTATCCGGAATAAATCACCCAATTAGCGGTAACCTTAGGCCATGTGGTTAGCCAACAGCTCAATTCAAATGTATGCATTATTTCCTCCAGCAGCTGAGGTTACGATGCCGCGTCAACTGTGCAATGAGCTATGGTATATGCTATACCATGGCAGCGAGGCTCACCGAGTCCAGATCCCCGCTATGCTATGCAAAAATTCGCTTACTCGCTAAATGACGGCATCGTGACGTCACTATGGCTTCATATAAGACGGAAAGCTCGTAATGCTTTGGCAGCGAAATGCTCTGCCGATGCTAGAGGCAGCGAAAAACCACGTTAGGTGCAGAAAGCTTTCGGTGAGAGGAGAGGGGGAGGGGGGCGAGTCTCAATACATCGACTGAAAAGAAAAAAAAGTAGGCTCACAGTTAATCATAAGTTCACCAACACCGTCAGTGCGAGTGCCACTCTCAGACCCATAAATCTTCCGTTAGGGTCGCTTTACTTTCTTTTCTAAACATTTTACTGGAACTACCTCACTATTGTCTCCTAGATGAGCAGATAATGTTCTAAATCATCAACCTCTTCTTCTGACCACATATTTCAACACAGGCCCGAGCCGCAGAATTGACGTCGCAGTTTTAGGGTCCGCAGCATACAGAGCTCCCCCAGAAGAGTACATACAGTAAACTCCAAATCATCCCCCTTATACTCTAAAGTGCAGAACCTCCTCATATATCTATATATCTATATATACATATGTATATATATATATATATATATATATATATATATATATATATATATATATATATATATATATATATATATACTATATATATATATATATATATATATATATATATATAAGGAGGGGTGAAACACTGTCATCACTCTTTTCACAGCACCGCACTTGGCCATCTTCCCTGGAAAAGGCATTCATTATTACTGAGCTTGCAAGCGTTTTCTCCGCCGGCAACACCTTCATTATGACGTTGTTCCGTGGCACAGTCGATGCGACTAACTTCGAGATACGGTTGGTACAGCTAGTCACTGTTAGCATTGCCCACATCCTTTGTCTCTCAAAAGTGTGCCAACATCATTTGGTACAAACCGTGGTTAGAAGTCCTAGCTTTCTGCGAATCCACGACAAAATTGTAGAATTTACGTTTTTTACGCGGAAATACGGGAAAACTGGGAGTGTGCGAAAATTCGAGTTCAATTTCGAATCGAATAAAACCTCACTGCGGGATCGCGGAAAGATAGGGCCTGTGGTCATGGTCAAGTCAACCCTCTTCATGAACTGCGATGCCCAGGTGTCATTGTCCTTGTAGTGCGCCCCAAGTATTTCCGTTTTTTCGGCCCGCAGTAACCTCGGCGCATGCCGTCATGTATCAAAATTTGATCACTCTATAGCCACTACTGCCAAAACAAGCCTTCAAGAACTCCAAGCTTGCGTCCCGCAGCTCAGTCATATTTTTCGGCATGAACGAATTACAGCCCTCTTGAACGCTGCTAGTAACAGGGACTTAGCACCACTTATTTCCAAATAAAAAAACGCCAGGTATAGATTTTATGTTCTTGGCAGGGATGTAACACCAGACTACAGAACTTTCTTCCGTTGCCCTTAAATACCTCCCAATGTCGATGAACTCTGTTGACTCGGAGAGACCGTTCAGGCGTTCACATTGTGTCCCACAAGGGTCATTCTCTTAGTGTAGAAAGTACAAAGCATCAACTGATGCTCAGCAACAGCCGCTTCCTTCAGTTTTGAATTAATGCAAGCACGTTTGGAGGACAAAAGTGTTTGATAAATAAACTGTTACATATATCTGACGTCTGTCCAATGTTACCGCGGAATTCTGAAGTTTCCTCTGTCTGGACTCGCAGAATTTCAAATTTTCCGCCGGATAAAGTTAGGTTCTCTATTCAAAGTAGAACTACCTCGTCAGCAGGCCCGGTGAAAACGGCTATTTTTAATATGTCTCGGATGGTAACGCAATAAATTTTCCCTTAGAGCATGCTGGCCGGGGATGGTTCAGCTGCTGCGCCTGTTTTAAGGTCTAGTCCTGGTCTTTGGGGTTGTTGCGGTCTTTCACGTGATCTGCCTCCAGGATGGCATTGTCTGGTAGTTCTACATCTCCAGTAGTCGTCGGGACGATGTCACCAGATACAGAGGTGGTCACCGCGCTTTCCCGAATTGCCAACGCACTCGTTAAGGTCCTGGAATGAGCTGTAGGCCGTTAACTGCTAATTAGACCAGCCTTTGCTCGGGACTGTTGAAGAGGGCGGTCGATGTGTGCACTGGCGTAGTTTGCGCTTGGCTCTGGAGCTTCCATCTGGAACATAACAATGCAACGCTGGTCGTGGCTGTCGCCGGCGCGTCCGCAGCGTCTTCTGGTACGCCTTTCTTGATCTTTCCTTCGCTTCATTTCGTGCCTGTATTGTGAGCAGGTGCCGGAGTCGCCTAAACCAAAGCTCTCAACCGAGTTCCGAGACGGTTCCTCACTCACGTGCGTCAATTGTTTTTCGTTAAAAACTCGGTATTCCGCTGGTCACGCTCGTTTCAGAACTGCTTCTCGCATGCTGAATCGCTCGACGCCTCGGCAGCGCTAAATTCGTTTGAAGCGGAAGGCCCGCGTTCATATAGGCACACGCAGGGTTCCCCATTACAAGGGACGAAGTCTCACAGCAGTGTATTCCCCCTACGCCCCCGTTGGTCGCGTCCGAAAAAAAAAAAACTTCGCAGTAGATTTAAAAATGAAAATAAAGCGATAAAGTGCATCTTACAACGGCCTGCCTTCCGTCCCCGGGTTGCCGGCGGTACAAATGAGTAGTAAACAGCTTCTGGAATGCAACATCAGTGGTCCTCACCCATCATTATCGACAAAAAACTTACATGACGTAACCTTGCACTATGAACGATAACATATAACAGGTACGACTGAGTAAACGTGTCAGTCAATCAATCAATCATTTTTTATTTCAAGTTTTCTTATTAAATGAAAATACACAACACTGGTTACACCCATAGCCATTGGCTAGTAGGGCAATCTTACCCCCCCCCCCACCCTCAGATGACTAAGGGGGTCAGCGGCCCCGCTACCCCCTTTCTGCGAATGCCTATAGATGCCGTGTCCCTCTTACATGCTAATGATTGCTTGCTGCGCCGATTCGCGCACTGCACTTTACTGACAGCACTTTTCGTCATCTTCAAGCCTCTCTCACTCCGTCTTTCTCGGTGTCCTGCCTGCGATCGTCTTCCTTTATGAACAACGAAGCAACAAAACAATGCATAGTTTGCACGCGAAGGAGAGAGGGCGGGGAGAGACGAAGGAATGGAAATGCACAGATGTCAACCAAACACGAGCTCGTTTCGCTACCCTGCACTGGCGGAAAGGAAATGGAGATAAAAAGAAGGAAAAGGGGAGAGAACGCAGACTGGCTTCCTCCCAGAGTGTATATTGATGCGCTCGGTAAGGATACGGGCCTTAAGTGGGGTGGCACATTGCTGTCTCCCAATTTGTTCAATGGTGAGACTGCAATTTTCCGAGTGTTCGGTACTTTAGAAGTTGAAAGTGATTTCCTAAAAGTAAATCGAGGTACTTGCTGCACAGTTCCGCATGTCGCTTTAGAAAAGAGTTATGAATGTGATCAGGGCCGGTGGTTTCATTGGCATATATATTAGCGGTGCAAGTAACGAAGGACACTCTTGTTTTTCCCCCAAGCACTTTCGGTCAAGCACTCACTTCCGGTATTACCAATATTCAGAAAATTTGTTTTAAAAAGTAATACTGGTGCGGAATCTATGGTTGTGGTTCAATTAAGACTTATATTGGATACATAGGATATCTGTCCACACGTTTGCTCAAGCTAAGGGCCAATAAACTCTCAGAATGATTAATGAAAATTAAATCACTGAGTTAATTGAAAGAGCAGACACTATTCTTTCGCGCAGCTGGGATCTTTGCCGCACCTGGCAGAGCAGATCTCAACCACACGCTTGTTTCTGCGTGGCCTCTGAGATCCGCTTCCGCAACGCGACAAAACGCAACGTTAACCGAAGGAATGCATCAGGGCACACGAAGGCCGACCTGCGAGTGCCACTGCAAGACACCTGAGTCAATGATTAGGGTTGCGTTCAATTTTTTTTTAGTATAGTATTAAGAATTCCAGCGTCGAAGATGCGCGAAGGATCTGTAATTTCTTTAGCAGAAGCTGACAGGAGGACAACTGTGCCGATGTCATTTTGAAATATTGAACGAAAAAAAAATCGCCATACTGGTTTTCTTCCAGGACATCGCGCAAGCGTCAACCTGCTGGCAGACAACGCCGAATGCAGTGAGCTCATCTTACCTTGCGAATGCCTTTCTTCAAAGGAGTAGTCGGAGATGGCTACCCGCATGAAAGTGAAGAAAATTAGGCTACTCCACACGCTTCGCGCCATCTTGGTGAGGCCACCAGCTTAGACTCGGAGAGTCCACAGGTCTTCGTCCTCATAAGGCCTGCGAAGCGCATGTGCATTTTATAAGACATTTTACTGTAACATATATACATTCCTTGTGATAATTACATGCTTTAGGCGAGTCTATACCATTAAATGTATACGATGCATGTAATGATTAGATTCACTAGGCGGAACTGCGCCGTTAAATACATACAATGCACGCAATGATTACATGCATTCGCGAAGCCGTATTGTTAAATGTACGCACTCCGCGTAATTATTAGATGCGGTTAGGTGAAACGGCCGTTAAATTTATGCAGTGCATGCAATAATTAGATGCATTAGGTGAAGCCACACATCAGTACATCTCACTTCTGGAACAAATCAAGTAGGTTACAGCGGTCGAGTTACCAAGCTTTCTTTACAGATTGCACCAAAAGAGTAGGAAAGACGACACCAATTATTCCTATGTCCATTTCTACTTGTGTGAGTCTTCTTTATGTAACCAGTTAAAACTTTTTTCTTACCTTCGAGAGCCAAGGTTTCTCGAAGTATTACAAAATAAAACTGTCGATAATGCATCAGAAGATGCAAACTCCATCCTTCGCCGTGACATCTGAGACACTAAAAGCATGAGGTCAGGGGTGGATATGTGTTTACTGAAAGAAAAGTGATACACTCCACTAGTGCAGTGCAGTAACCAGGTATAACTAATAACAATGACATATGCAAAAATCACACCATTTCCCGCTAAAGGGGACCATGAGGTGACGCGAAGCAGCATTTCGGCATGTCGAGCCTGCGTTTCAGAGAAGGAGGGGAGATGGGGAGGGGAGAGAGGCAAAGGCGAGAGCGGAAGTGGAGAGGGGGAGAGGGGGTTGGGATAGAGGGAAAGGGGAGGGGAAGTGGAGAGGGTGAGGGTAAGGGGAAAGGGGGCGGGGAATGGGAAGTGGAAAGGGGAATGGAGAGGGGAGTGGAGAGGGAGAGGTGTGTGGAGAGGGCTTGCGCATGCGCAGTAAGAGTGGTCACGCCGCGCACCACCACCACCACCGGATTGAACTCCGCCATAAGATGCTTCACATCTAAAACGTCGGGAAATAAACCCATTTTTGGTTGGAGCCCTTTGAAAGTCTTAATTAACCCAACCAGACAGGCAAATCTGTCAAAATGTTCAGCTTAAAGGAGGATACAGCTCGGAGCTCTCGAACGACGCGTATCTGGCCGCAGCACAGGCGTTTCACAAACAGTTTTGTCTAGCCTGATTAGCAGGCTACACTACCTTGCCAAGCTGATGTACTGACAAGAGCGAAAACGGCAGCTGCAAACCGCACTGTACACATGTTTTTACGGGATAATGGTGTGAATGTATTCGGAATAGAAGACACGGAATGAGAAGGTGAAGTGATAGAAGTACATACAGATAGCGAATCAGTAACTGTATCAACTGCCGAACCATTTACTGAGAGTTTTCGCCAGCTTAGTTTTTCATCATAAAGTAAACCTAAATGTTGAACGCAGTCATTTTGGGGAATCATTTCTTGACGATACTGCACTGAAATGCTAATAGGGGCATTCAAAGGAAAAACAATCAAGGAACGTTTGCTAACACTTAGGGTCATTCGAATCTGTTCAAACCATAACTCTATAAAGTTCCAAAATATGATTGTAATGTTGCATGCAGTGCGTGAATATCAGATGCAGAAGGGAAGAACGCAATGTCATCCGCATATACATGCACTTGAACGTTATTGTGCAATGGAATTGAGCTTAATAAAATATTAAATAAAAAAGGGCAGAGAACGGAACCTTGAGGCACCCCTCTGGACAGATTATATTTTGGGGAAGATAAGCCACGCTGCGAACAATGACATTTCCTATCCTTTAGAAACTCATACAACAAATTAATAATATACTGTGGGAAGTTCAACCTTTTTAATAAGATCAGTAGGGTGGCATGTTCTAAACTGTCGTATGCCTTAGCCAAGTCCAGAGTTACTAATGCTGCATATTGCCGCTTGTGACGAGCAAGCGTAATACGTCCCTCTAAATCTACATGTGCGTACCATATGGAGTATCCAGGTCTAAATCCTATCTGAAATGGGCTCAATGTTGAGTTATCTGCTATAAATTTGATGATTTTAATATATAATACTCTTTCTACTAATTTTATAACATGCGAAGCTAGTACGATAGGTCTTATATTATCAATATGCGCACCTACTCCTTGTTTTTTGAGTAGGGGAATTATTTTTGCAATTCCCTAATCTGCAGGAACTCAGCTATTTCCGAGTGAATGGTTGAGAAAATTAAGTAGGTCCTGAGGCGACACCACAAATATCAATTGTAGCATGCTTGTCGTAATTTCGTCTGGACCAGGAGCTGAATTGGGGAGTCATTGAAAAACATGCACAAGTGCTTCTATAGTAACGCTGATGAAATCATTCACACAGGAAGGTTTTGGGGAAAATTATTGTAATTGAGAGGTGAAGCGCTTTTGTTATCGTAATGTAATTCCATCTAATAAATCTGCCAATTCATTGGGAGTTAGTACAACAGACTCTAAGTTGATGGGTGCAGAAATAACCTTACGAGCCCTAAGAAATCCAAAAAGAGCGTTTCTGTTCCTACTTTTTGAGAGAAAGGTATAACGGTTTTCGTCATGTTTAGCTTTCACCATGCAAACAGTTCTTTAAAAAAAACTTTCGGGAACTTATAATTACTCCAATTAGGGCACTGGTTAATAAGAAGCTTTTTCCATGCGCCCTTTTTGCGCCTGCATTCTCGTTCGCAATCTGAATCCTACCAGACACCAGGCTTCCCTTTCGCTGAGGCTATAGTGAACTGTGATTTTTTCACAGTGCTTTTTAATACCGAACAAAAACTCATGGCTTTAATGTCATTTTCCGAGCTAGTCAAAGAGGACAAAGCTGGCTACAAATTTTTTTTTAATTTCGAACAGTCTACAAAAGTGTGATTCTCATAATTCAGTGGGACCTAGGAATAATTAATGTCAATCACTATTGGGCAGTGATCACTACTAGTTGCACTATCAACCACAGCCCAAGACGAGATAAGAAGGTTTGAGCTAGCGAATGATAAGCCTAAAACAGATCTCGTATTACCTCGTATAAATGTAGATACATGATGCGAATTAAAGTCACCCACGAATAGTGTGTTCACTCTACAGAAGCTCTGAGTGGCGTCAAGAATACCTTCATCAAGAATACCGCGCTGCCTGGAAGTAAAAGTTCCAATACTAGAACTTCATGATCGCATGTTGTTGCCTGGAAGACAATGTTAGCTTTATGACAAAGTTTTTCATGATATAAAAAACGCTAATCCTCCACCTCTAGTATTCATGTCCAAATGAAAATATTTTAATTTTCTGAATGAAATTTTTGACCACATGATAACCAAGTTTCTTGTAATAAAATAACGTCCGGAGACTGTTTGGAAATAAGGTATCTGAAATCTGTGGCAGCAGAAAACCCTACACGCGTATGAGCATCACTTCTTCCTCTACCGTTCTTTTTGACGCTCGTGACCCGGAAGGGGAACGACGCAGTTGGCGAGCACGGCTGCTTGATCGGGAATAAAAGTAAAAGATGAAGAAAGTATTCAACGGTGCCAACAACTTTTACTTTATTTAATGCTTTTCACCTATTTAGGTTTATAATCGACACTGTGGTGAACCCCCGTGTGGGTATTAGCCATTCTCCATGGAGACAAACGAAACCGAAACTTTTACTGCCGCACTAGTCACGGCCAATCCCCCGTGTTGGTTTAGCCATACCCCCAGGAGCCAACCAACCAACCAACCAATCAAGCTGCACCAATTCCCAATGTTAGGCGTTAAACCACTGCTAACGCAGCCTGTTAGTGAGTGTTTTCTTTAGTTACGGAGGGATAACCTTTATTAACACGATTGCGTTAAAGGGCTCACTTCGCAGAAATTCTGGTGTTGGCGTTGTTGGCTGTGAGCGAAAAATCAGCGTTGTCCGTGAGCGAAAATTCTAGAAACAAATAAATAAATAGCAAAAAAGACTCTGGTTTGAGTTGGAATCGAATCCAGGCCTTCAGCGTGGCAAGCACGTGGTCCACCACAAAACCAAGCCACTGCTTCAAACTGCTTCCGAAAAAAAAAACTATACAAATGTCTTGTAATGCGAGGAATCTCCTTAACGCATGTAGCGTTCCGTGGCACACGCGTAGAATCGCGCCAGGCGTCAGGACTTGAGAATTGCACAAAGAGTGAGGGGTTTAGAGGCCCAACCATTACAAAGGACCCAGACATGCTTCATCATCAGCAGCACCAAAAGCATCAACTAAGTGAGCACCTGCGTAGGTTGGCGTGTTGCCCTACGGACGCGTGTGGATACTTCGCTGACTCGCAAAAAAAAAAAAAGGAATTATGACGTAGTGGGCACTTCGCAACTGTACTTGCAGTAAGCATTGTAGGATAGTTTTAAACGGCCAATGTTACTCGCACAGACGCTCTTTTCCCTGCGGCATGGTTCAGGTGTCCACCGAGAAGCGAAGCGAGGCAACCGATTAAGAAGGCTGTGACTGCTGGACTCGACTACGCTATCGCGTTCTACTCTTGAAAGCGAAGCTCAAGCGTCTTCCAATTGTTTTATTCTAAAGGGGAGTTGAGTAAATGGGAGCGGGGTAAAGAAAACTTCTGCCACCTAGAGGCCTGGAGCGATGTGTTGCGCGCTCCGCTAGCGATATTCCGGCCTGCGTGGCTAGGACCACTGATCTCGATGACCGTCTGCGATTGTAGAAAAGTGGGAAAACCGAAATTTGGGTGAGTTGGCGCCATCGCCGTCGCCGTAATGTTCCCTAAAAGTCCAAATTGATAAGTTCCCCCCAGCATCGCATTTTCTAACCGCGGGTAAAAGCGGGCAAGTGGGGGCACTGCTGAAGCGACGAGCGCTGCTGAAGCGGAGATCAAACAAGCCGGCCCATCTCCGTCGCTCGAAGGGCGCATGCTGTAACTCCTGCCATCGAATACTCAAGCAGACAGGAAACACCCCACCCGTCTTCAACGAGCATGAAAAGACGCGGGGGTGTCGCTCGAGCAGCAACTCTGAACTTTGATTCTAAGGGCGCGCTCGCGATCGCTAGCGCGCGTGCTATCTCGGCAAGCATCAGTTCACGGCTCGTACACTATTCTACGTGTTGCGCTCTCAACGCGGAGACTCAACGCTTAACGCTCTCAACGCGAAAAGAGCATTTCTGCCTGGAGCGGCTGTATTCTCTTACACCAGCGTTTTGCAGAGTTACGCGATATCTGATCCAAAAGAGTGAGCTGCCGGTCTTACTTCGTATAACATTACAATTTGCTGCTATCGCATTCATTCCTTCGCCCTTGTGGTGAAACAGTGATTTTTCTATCTATCTATCTACCCGCCTACGCCTTGGTGGTCTTGTGGTCGTCTCTATAACTTTAGCCATGATATCCCTTGAGGAGCAATCTCCCCAATGAGGGCGCAACTTGTTTTAGCCAAATTTTCGGACTAGTGTCCAAGAAAGAGGAAGATACAATGCGCATTGGATGAATTTAACATCCTGCACAGTAAACGTGTCTTCATATAACCTCACTGTGCTGCGTATAACTGCATTCGACACTTTAGTGAAGGCTCTACAATGCTCGATGGGTCGGTCCACGACGGCGTCTACGACGGGTCGATGTTAAACGGCGTTCCAGGACCAACGTTAAAAGTATGATTTTTGTTTGCTCGAAGTAGATACAACTAAAGGCGAATTGCGCATGCAATTGGAGCCTAATATTTGGTTCTTTTTTGTGCAAAAGTGGAACAAGGCTTACCACAGCATAATTAGATATTTAATTACACGCTGATAACAAATAAGTACTGAGACATAACCAAAACAACGTATTGCCATCTTTTCCTTCTTTAGGTATACTATCGAGTGCCTCGGAATTCTTTCGCGTAAATTTCATACATTTACCGACAGTTCATCACATTTCGCACCTCAAGGGACTATGATACAGCAGAGGACTCAGAAAAACAAAAGACGCTTTCCGTCATTTTAACATAAACGAAACACAAATTAGAGCCATTTCGCACCCACCTATAACTGGTACCGGGCCTCCAAGACCGGGATTGCAATCCGGAAGCACGTTGTCATCGACAGGCTGTGATGATCATTGAATGCGAAGCGAGGAGTGTAGTTGAACGAAGCAAACAAACACTAACGCCCGCAAGGAGAGCTCAGAACCGCCAGTATGCATGTGACTTTCCCTTCCGTTGTAGGTAGAAAGCAGAGGTGCCAAGTTACGTTCCCGCTGCTGCAAAGTCCTGCACCTTCTGACCGAGTGTCATGAAACACGTCCTAATTGTGTTTCTTTCAACAGTCTCAAACTCTAACGCCCTTGCGTACCGCCAGGCCTTTCATTCCACCAGCTGTGATGACGTATCACTCACACGCTTTCAAATAAAGAAACTAAACGTCACTACATAGACTACGGGTCGAATCGTGCCCGGCGGTA
The DNA here is from genome assembly GCF_013339695.2 of Rhipicephalus sanguineus. NCBI lineage: Eukaryota > Metazoa > Arthropoda > Arachnida > Ixodida > Ixodidae > Rhipicephalus > Rhipicephalus sanguineus. Next base: position 68,682,177 of record NC_051184.2, on the reverse strand, counting down.
AAACATTGCCCGGGTGGCGTAACGGCTTGTTTTCTTAAAGACCACAGCTGAGTCAACGCGCACACCTGCTTCTCGGTGTGTGTGTGTGGGGGGGGGGGGGGCGCCCTTTTTAAGTGCCGTCAAGAGAACCTACAACTTGCAATTTATAGCCTTTGCCTCTCCCGTTACCAAACGGCGCTCAGCCATCGCTCGTACAAAACACACACTCCCATTACCGATACGAAAAAGAAAAAAGAAACGACCTCAATGCACTCTCAGGCGTGTGTGCATTCTCCTCCGCAATCGGCAACGCGGCACTTCTTTGCTAGCCGACCGCACGACCTCACTCTTCCCTTAACCTGCGATGAGTTACAGTATTGACTAGCATCTGCATTCTCACTTACTGTCTTTAGGTTCAAGTTTTGTATCTGCAGTGTCTTACTTTCGAGCGTCAATTTAATGTTACGGGGCCGCGAGGAGACAGGGCTGTGCTACGAGCTGCCGCAAGAGTGATAAGCTTCCCAGAAAAACGGATAACTAAATGTACGACGCTCCTTGTTACAATGTTTTGGGATTTAGCCCAAAACGGCCTTGATGGGGTTCCACGTTACGAACACGGCGTGTTCACCAAGTTCGCGTTACCAGTGACGGAGCTTGCGGGATACCGAATAATGGAAGGCGTCCCTTTTCCAAGAGCAGTCGCCTGTACTCTTTGTCTGCTTGAGCTGTTAAATTTGATACAACAATACAACAATAGGAAAACGCCGATTTGTTTGCCAGTACTATCCATTACTCACTCAGTTTATGTAAGAATTCGTATATTTCAAACATTAGTGTTTTCTTGGTTTGTTGAGCCACATTTTCAAATAAATCGCCTATTGGGAGATAGACAATAGGGCAATTGTTCTGAGATAGTGCTCCGTGATATCGTAAAAGCGTACTGCGCGTCTTTGCGGGGCTTTTGCAGTCATCCACGCGCGGGCCGTACGCGCGTCTATGACTGCAGGACAGCACGGCAACGCCGACGCCGACGACAACGGGAGCCGCACAAGTTCGCTTGAGCATCCGTATACTTACTGTCACAATAAATATAAGTGCGGCCAGGATGCACACGCAGAGAGGCTTTTAAAAACTTCATATTTCTTTATCCCTGCTTGCGCACATTCGCCTAACGCTTCACGACAATGAAAAAAATTACGGCAGCTTCGCGCTAGTGGCGAAGGATCACCGGATTCGGGTACGTGATCCTTCGCCACTAGTGCGAAGCTGCGGTAATTTTTTTCATTGTCGTGAAGCGTTAGGCGAATGCTACCCCGACATTTATACGTCCGACGCGTGTAAAGCGTGCGGAGCCAGAGCGACGCTGCAGCACATGCTGTGGAAGTGTACCGGTAGCGAGCAGCAGACCCCTACGAACCCGGTAGACATGGCAGTCTCGAACCGCGAGGCGCGATGGGAGGCGGCTCTGCTGAGCCACGACCTTGCCGATCAACTGTGGGCCGTCCGGCACGCCCAGGATGCCGCCCGGACCCTCGGACTCGAGGCCGTCACCTAGGCCGGGGTGCTTGTAGCCCCCCCCCCGCTCAGTGACGCCGGATATGTTCAATAAAGCTTTTTCCTCACTCGCACTAGTGGCGCCAAGCCTCAAGGAAGAGCGGAGCTGGGTGGCCTTCCTTGTTTCTTTATTTCACTCTTTCTTTCTTCTGTTTCGCTCTTTTGCTTGTATCTCTTTTCTGTATCTGTTTCTATTTCTTTCTTTCTCTCTCTATCTCTTTCTCTTTTTCGCTATTTCTATCTTTCTTTCCCTTTTTCCCTTAATCCCCCTCTCTCTGTCTTTCTTTATTTATCACTTCCTCTTTCTATCTCTTTCCCTCTCTCTCTCTCTCTGCTTCTTTCTCGCCCTTTCTTTCTCTTTCTGTGTTGCTCCCTGTTTTTCTGTCGGTTTTGCCTGTCTGCTTCTATCTCGTTCTAGCTCCTTCTCTCTCTTTCTACGTCTTTCTCTGTCTTTTTTTGTCTTTATTATGTATATTTCTCTCTCTTTTTCTCTCCCTCTTTCTTTCTCTTTCTCAATATGGCTTTCTATCTCTTTCTCTCTTTACATATTTCTTTCTCTCTTTCTATTTTCTATTTCTCTTTCTATCTATATGATTCTCTTTCTCTCTCTTTCATGTGTTTCACGTGCTCCACTTCGCCGAGCAAAGTTTTTGTTTAGCACCCGCACCTGCTGTACTCGGTAGTGGGGCTTGCCCCATTCCTTTGGCGCATACCCACCGAGGCGGTTTTCTGTGGACACCAAAATTTCAACAGCCGGCTTAAACAGCTTCAATGTTATGGCGTTTTTCACTGGGAGATTCGGAGCAGGTTTTTTTGCTCCGTGGCGACGAATCTGAATTTCACTGGTAGATTCGGAGTGGGTCCGCGCGTTTCACTGGTAGTTTCAGGGCAACTCGCTCCGAGGCGGATTGCTCTCACTTGCTCCGCCGCCAAGTCGCGGATTCGGGCGGAAACACGACGGGCAGCATACGTCACATCCGTCATTGTGCGTTCGCTGAGCGGCTGAGCTTCGCAAAATGGCTGCGTTTGCTGCTGTGGTGGAACTTCTATCTAGCGACGAGAGTATATTCTAAAGCAGTAGGACTTCTAAGGCGGCAGGCACGTAACTACTCAGATGGAAAATATCCTGCTCAGAACGTGCCGCATTTTTGCGAGCGCCGATTGCGGCCGTTGCCACGTGCACCTACATACCGTACGACTATGTGACCAGCCTTCACGCGGAGCTATCAAGAGTTATCATTACGGGCAGAATTTATTATCAGTGGGAAGTACGTAGCACTTACCATTGAGATCGTTCCCGCCGTTCCTAAGCACGCCCAGCAACAGGCGACGCACAGCCGGAGTGAGTTCCACGTGCTCGTCCATGCTCACAACACAACTGTTGTATTTGTCGAATATTGGGAAGCAGCCCCCCACTTCGGAGCAGCTTTTTAATTGGAAGACCCCGTGGCGAAAAGGAGGAAGAAGGGCAATCCGGCGGGACGCGTTTTCGGGGTTGCGACCGCAGCGGCCCGCAATTTGGAGGCGACTACGAGTACGGGAAGAGCGGAGAACGTCCTTGACATCGTCGTTTTACGACCTACACGCCCACCCCGTGAAAGAACACTCCCTCTGTTCTCCAAGTCTGCTGCACGTGCGGGGTGCAGAGAAAACTCTTTTGGCTGTGCTTGTGTTTCTGTATTTCTATTTTCCTTTTTTTCCCTCTCTACGAAAGCACTGTAAATGCGTTCAATCCGAGCGGACGTGTTGATTCTCTGTCGTCGTCCAACCTACTAAAGAAATTTTTGCCTCCCCGCTATTCTGCCACAATAACAACAAAATTGTATCCTTGCTGTTCGCGACTGCGTGGTCGAAATGCACGCCTTGTAGTGGCGGCCAAAGTTGCCATAGAAACCTAGAGAGCGGAAAAACGAATTGTTTCCGGAACCGGTTCACGTGACTTCCGGGGCGTTCCCCCGCGGAGCATTCCCGTGTTCCACTGGCAGATTTGGCTTTATGAAATCCGAGTGCTCGCTCCGGGATTTCAGCGGCCGCTCTGGATCTCCCAGTGAAAAACGCCATTAAAGTATGGGCCGGAGTAGGCTCAGAGAAAGGACGTTTAAAAAAAACTCTGTAGTAGAAGCTCTCACAACGCATTACTGGCAAATGTGAACCCATCTCTTGCCCCTTCGTTTATCACGGAAACACGGTGCTTGAAATGTGCCCGTCTAGATACCAAGTTGTTTTGCTCTCCTAATGTAAACTCTGGTTTAACAACGAAATAAGACAAAGTTTTTCCTGACGAAAGAAGCATATCGAGATGAGTATTGATGACTTGATCTCCAAAAAATTTGGCAAGAGAAGTGAAAGAAGGAGAGACGCAGATATGAGAGGAGGTAAAGAAAGAAAGAAGAAAAAAAAAAGTCGCCCGCATCTTCCCACGGGGGGAATTCGAGTAAATGCGTCGCAGAGTAGTGGGGGTATCGCGTGAATGTTGCGTAATTGGGTATGGTTTAGGAATGCTTAATTGTTACACGATGCGCACACCAAGTACGACTTGAACGGCTCCAGCGTGCACGAAGTTCCGGGTCCGCAGCTCGCTTCAAACGCTTGCGTTCAGCGTCGTATGCTCGTCTCTTCGCAGCCTTGTCTTCTGCGTTGCCTGCTGTTGTTGACGCCGACGACGGTGAGGATGGGGTAACGTTGCCTTCAACGAGTGGTGGGAAGCTGATTGAAGGTACTGTTGCTTCCATCGCATCTACTCGAGTCAAGCAAAGCGTCAAGTCAAGCGAGAGCCAAGTAAAGACGCCCTTGACTGAATTCCGAGCGATATACACACCGCCCGCGTTCGAGGGAGAGGAGGGAGGGAGGGAGAGTAGAGGCTTGCTGCCGGCACGAGACGAGCCGAGCATGCGCAGTGGGGGTGTGGACGGCGCCGCCGACGTCGCAGGTGCGACTAAGAAATGTTCCGCACTTAAAAGAGGAAGATTTAGATACAGAGAAAGAAGGAAAAAGAATTCCCTCTGTGTTTCGCCAGGTGGTGACGCTTGCTTGCCAGCTCCGCTGCTTCCTCCGCTTTCCCAGGCGTGGAATTGGTTAGAATTTTTTATAGTCACGCCGCATCGGATCCTGAATAAGTTAGCTGCAAGCCTTACTTCGTACAACATTCCAGTTTGTTCCTGTCGCATTCACTGCTTCGCCCTTGAGGCGAAACTGGCTTTTTTTATTGGCTGTTCAATCGTCTCAAAACAGTTGCCGCAAGGATGCATTCAGCCGATAAAGATGCTGAAGTGTACCATAATGTTACTAGTCCTATAAAGTGACGTCGAAGCTCGCAGGTGACCCATCGTAGGTGACCTATCGGTACACGACTCTGCCGCACATCCTAGTTTTACAATTAACGTCGAAGTCACGTCGTCTGGTTTCTATTTTATTTAAGCAAATAGCATTACAGAATAAAGGTCATGTGAGCTCAACAAAACAAAACGTAAAAAATAAATTGCTTCTTTCACTGCCTTAAATGTATGAGACATGCTTAAGCATGAATGACGCATCTGACCCATGCAACCAAGTGTGTTGATTACGTATACTGCAGACATTCAAACTGCCATACATCCGGCTCCAGCTCCACTCAGTCTTTGTTGGTGGTCATTTGCTGGCTTATGCACAAGTTACTTGTACAAGAAAACTTTCTCTTTCGTGAACTGTATACACTTCCACACGATGTTCGACACTTACAGTTTGGGCTCTCCTGTAGTAGTACATGGAGCTCTCAGGCATCTTTCTAATTGTTCTAAACGGACAGTTCCTATAGTAGAACACTGTGATTCGTGTAACATTTCGTTCTAAACACGTGCCTGTAAACCACTATATATCGGTGTTTTGGTATCGACTTGTGAAAGGCGTACGCTACGTGCGTCCGTTTTTGGTTTTATGTAACACGTTACATATACAGTGAGAACTCCCCTTTCGGGGACAGGTTACTGCTGCCCCGTAATAGTGTACATAGTACTCACGAAGCTGTCTATTGAAAGGTTATGGGATTTTATGCGGTCCGCAAGGAAAAACCCTTACTGTCATCTAGGGAGCAGTGGAACAACTAATGTGCATTGAAGCATTTTGCAGCCTTAAAGCGGGACCCCTGGGGACCTCTGTGAAGTGGCGCAAGAAACTAATGCATTAGAGTCGAAAAAAATTTGTTACCGGTGCATGGGTTTGCAACCGAGCCCTCACGCTCGGAAGCCAAGTGTCTTAACCACTACGCTACACACCCACGCTTCAAAACGTGAATATATCTGAACCAAACGAATGCATTGTATTTTCTACCATCGCGGGTAGGACCCTCGAAGAGCAACGTGCCTTCTAGGAAAGACGAAGAGAACAGCAACGGGAATATCAACGGCGCCCGCGGGTGCCTCAGAGGAACAGCAAGAAAATTGGAAATAAAATGTCCTAGAGCCTCTATAGTTTTATATAAGACGTACGGTTTATATTGCCCTGGAAAATGACTTCTCAGCAATTCATTTATGCTTGGACGTGAAGCCGACTTTGAGAAAATGGGCTCAAGCTTGGCCGTTGTAAGCTGACTTTCCCACAGTGTGTGTTCAAGTAAAACCTACTCATAACCTTGACGGCGGTTTCATCGTCGACATCTCGCGGTAGCTTCTGCACAGGGGTTTTAACACTGATGGGTACGTTCGCAACCAGGCCTCCGGTACCAAACTGGCACCAGCCACGGTGGTCTAATAGTTATGGTGCTCGACTGCTGACCCGGAGGACACGGGAACGAATCCCGGCCGCGGCGACCGCATTTTCCATGGAGGCCGAAATTCTTGTGGCCCATGTAACTACATTTAGGTGCAGGTTAAAGAACTCCAGGTGGTCGAAATTTTCGGAGCCCTCCACTAAGGCGTCCTTTATAATGATATCGTGGTTTTGGGACGTTAAACTACATCAAATATTAATTTTATTACTACTAAACTGGCCCCCATGTCACACTGTGCCGCGTGCCATACAGCTTGGCTGGTCATGCACCTTCACAGAGTGAAATGGCTTATAAAGATTTAACTCCGGAGCAGTTTAAGGGGCCGCCCTGGGACCGTCGCGTTGCTGTCAGGCAGGACCCACGTTTGAGACACATAACCAGAGTAGGTTGCACGTTTGGAACGCCAGCGTTTGCTTGCCCGTGAACGCCAGCGTTGCCGAAAGGCTAATTCGTCTGTCCGAGCCAGCGAAGCGACACCGAAACGCCAGCGTCGGGAATTAGGCACAGATCTACAAAAGACAGAAGCGGATGCGAAATGCCAGCGCCGGGAGCAAGACGCACCGCGCTCGTAGCTGCAAACAGGAGAAACGCAGAATAGACAGGTGACCAGAGAACAGAATTTAATAATACTAATAATAATATCTCGGGTTTAACGTCCCAAAACCAGGATATGATTCATAGGGCAAAATTTAGATAATCGCATAACAAAATAGATAACCACAAGAGGAGAACAGAAACGTATAAAAATATTACGTAATCACACGAGAACAGAACAAAAGAACACAAGCAGATATCAACAAGAAAAGAGCACAGAAGAACAGAAAAGAGCAGAAAAACGCAACACAAACACAAGGAAAACACCGGCGAACCAATGCTCCGCATTTCGTACCGCTTTCACTTGGGTTGTAAGTGGCTGAGAGTTTTTTAAAGACACATTCCTGCGCTGCTTGCGTAGATTACAAAAGGAAGAGTTGTATACAGGCATGCCACAAATAATGCATAATACTTTAAATACGTTCCATCCCCGAAACCTTCTTTTCCATTGATGTCGCCCAAAAATGTTCATTTGCCACGCAGTCGTTTTAGGCGAATACATAAGGCAGCGTGTGAATTATTTAACAGCTACCATACACTTCGTCTTGCATCAACCATTGCTAAAATGTCAACATTCCACGCAGGAATGTTGTCGGCTTTTCATACTGATTTCTCCCCTTAATGAGGGAAGGTATGATACGCTAAACGTGTGACAGAGATAACTGCTTGAAGTTGTAGCGTCTCGTGGAGCACTCACGCGCAGCAAAGAGTAGCATCGTTTTTTTTGTTGTTGTTGTTGTTCTTGTTTGTTTTTTTCTAGTCTCTTTTGCTGTACCTTGATTTTGTGTGTGACACACAGGCGATTGGAAAAGCTGTATGTGGCACGGAGCTTGTAGGCAGTACACCCGCGCTCTCCACGAACTAGCCGCCTTATCGTCGCCAGTTGCGTGTGAGACGCAATCAGCTGCAGTTCTGCATCAGCAGCGCTAACAGTTAGCGTGACCGCGACACCTTTTCCACATTGTTTCCGACAACGCTTCGGTTTCGAGGCTATTCGCCGCGCCCTCTCACACTGCTCACGATCATACATGCATATGCACATAAGCGAAATCCATAGGCACATTCATATAGAGGGGTCGGACCCCCTCCCCCCCCCCCCCCCACACTCGGTTCCCGCCTCGGCCATAATAATGTCGCCAACGGACCTAGGTCTGAGGGGCCAACGCAACGCGTTGATTTTTAGATGGCTTTGGCACTAAGCTGCATTGAGGTCTTGGACAGCGACCTCCCTTCAGCAGCGCCAACGACTCGTGGGTTGCAATTTCGGACACATGCAGAAAACTCGCGTGCCTCGCTTCGAGTGCCAAATAAAGATCTCAAGGTAGTCAAAATTCATTTGGTGCCCGCACAAAGGCATGATCTACACTAGATCGTGACACTCACAGGCGGACTTGCAAATACGATTGCGCTGAATCTGGCAATTGCAAGTAAGATGACGTATGCATTACAGAGAGTGACAGCTGTTAGGCTTTTTGTTACTGTTGTTTACCTCGATAAAGAGCGATGCGCCATTATCCCAATCATTCCCACATGAAAGGGAAATGAAAAAAAAAATTCCGGCCGATTTCACGCAGTGTGGGTATCGATTTGTTGCGAATCAGTCTGCAAGTAGCTGCGAATGCCGCGTTTATTGGCTTTGAGCCAAGTCTTACGAGGCGGACACCTTCGTGCAAAGTCAGCAGTTCTGAGAATACCATGAGATTACCAGACACGTCGACTATACTGGTGTGTTTAGGGTAGGTTATGGTCTGACGTAACTTCGTACTCACGTAACAGCATAGACGTTACTTTTAGCGACACGAAGAGTAAGCAGCGTTCGTTGGCATATTCCTGCGGGGAAAAGCAGGCTATTCGTAGTTCAAATATGATGTTTAAGCGTGCTCTCCTTGCGGCGCGGTTTCGGTCTCCATCGAGAAGCGACGCTAGGCTAGCGATTGGCAAGGCGATACGAACACTGTCCGATTACGCTATTATGTTCTACTCTTGAAAGAGAAGCTCAAGACTCCTCCTAGTTGGTATTTCGTTCATGGACTATCGTCGCGGCACCATCGCTAGCTAGAATTTAGCACTTCTATATCAACGAGCGCGGACCGATTTCCCATGAGGCCTTGCTTTGTATTTTGCTAATGAATATGCAACTCTAACTTCAACTTCAACTTTATTATTCTTCTACTACAGACTAGAAACGTAATCGGGGGCTAAAAGCTGCCGTCAGCACCTTGGAAAGACCTAGGAGGCGTTGTGCATGGCAGCGCGATGACAGTAAACGTTTTGGCAGAAAACTGAGACATAAATTTGACACGTAGATATATGATTTAAGATAGGATGTTTAACATTCTGTCGTAGTAGAGTGACGGTGCCACGCCACTCGATATCTCTTACCTCTGCATCGTACTGAAATACCCATGCATTGCGGCATGCCTCCACTCTTCCGAGGGAATAAACATCTTTATTTATAAGGCAGCTAAGGAGAGGCTTTCTTAGGCCCGCATACACGAGGCAACCTTAGCCTTATCTCATGCTTTGCTTAAGCTTCTGTGCACTCCACCACAAAATCGGCAACATGCTAAAATATAACAAGATTGGTTTGTGACTACAGGCCTATGTTTGTTTCTCAAAAGGAGCAAAGGCACAAAACCGATAAGAGATACGCGAGATAAGGGTAAGTTCGGTTTGCGATTCAGGGCGTTATTTCAGTATTCCTTTTGTTCGGGAAATGTCCTGAGCCCTCTCGACCAGCCATAGCTGATCCTCGATGTTGGAACTGGTCTCTCTTTCTCTCTCTTCCTCGAAATACTAACGCAGTAACACTTGTGACTATACGCCATCTCAGGGCTACAACTGGTATCTGCGTCATTCTGTAAGGTCATGGTAGCCTGTCAGTTCGGAGCTCGATTCTCCACCTGCTATATGCCAGAAACTGCCCGTGACCCAAGTTGATGCAAAAGAAAGAGAAACGGAGGGCGGACGCATTAAAAAAAGTGAACAGCGATGGAAGGCTTGAAGCCACCGAATCCACGTTGAGTACCCTCACCGCAGATTGGGTTTCTGACCCGGCCTGTGCACCCCTCTAAGCACACAGGCACACTAAGGAGCCCCGCCGCCCACCGACAGCAGGTTTACACCCACTGCCTCCCTGAGCCATTCCAGCCGAGTGTTTTTGGCACAAGGCCATGGGTCAGGTGATGATCACTTGGTTATTTGGGGTATATGTGTTTGGTGAATACGTTTGGCTATTGTGACAGCTGCAGACTTTTGGGCAATGGACACTGTGCTTAGAGGTAGCGGCAAGGTAATCCATAAACGCTGAACTATCATTGGCCAATTCTGCTTAGTTGATACGTGCCGCTCTTATACTCAGGGGTGACACGGACATCACCAAAAGCGAAGAAGTGAACAGAGGTTACCAGCTGCGTGTCGACGCCACCACAACGGTTTTAGAAACGTTGGTCACCGCCACCACCACTTTCGACAACAACAGCCGAAATGTTTCCTTAAGTGGCAGTTCACAATAAAGATTTCTTGCGAATTAAAGCTTCTCCGGTGTTTGGGGTTTCTACTTGCCTCATTTGATTTTGAAACTGCCCTTTCAAGTACCAACCTGAAAGCGTTCAACAGCTCGTTTCACAGAAATTCCGGTGTCGGCGTCGTGTGTTCTGTTGCGAAACATCAGTGTTGTACGTGAACTGAAATTCAAGACAGATACAAATAAATAAATAATTAAAATGTAGGGCAGCTCCGTACCAGTGGTGCGAAGAGTGAGGTAGCAGCGGAGCTGGTGGCGCTCCCCTCCTCTTCATCCCCACCTCCCTATTTCTTTTGTTCTCTCTCTCAACTTCTTTCTCTTCTTCGGTCTTTCTATCTTTCTTTACGTATGTTCTATTTATTTCTCTCTATCTCTGTATCTATAGCTTCCTCTTTCTATCTTTTTATCTCGCTCTCTATATCTTTCTCTTTCTTTCTCTCCACCTTTTCTTTCTTCCTTTCTTTCTCTTTGTTTCTGTCTCTTTTGCCTTCTATGGTATTTTTTTACTCATTGCCATTGGATGGAAAAGGGAAGGCGTCCCTGCCTTCCCTTTTCCATCCTCTTGCTATACTGTATCATACAACGTTATGCTGTGCTCTACTAGCGTGCCTGGATAGCCGAGTGGTTTAAGACGCTCGCCTTCGGATGGTGTGTACAGGATTTCGAATGTCGCCTCGCGAATGAATATTTTCCCCTAGAATTTCTCTCTTTCTCCATATTTCTTTCATTCCCTCTCTCTCTCTCTCTCTCTCTCTCTCTCTCTCTCTCTCTCTCTCTCTCTCTCTCTCTCTGTACTCATCGTCTCGCCCATCAGAGTTATTGCACAGCTTGTCCGAGGACAAGCTGTACTTAACTAGCGTGCAGCAGTGAGCTAGCCTCCTCCGGTCTATTTTCACTTCCTTTCATAATGCAACTAAGTAGAAGGTACTGGCTGCTTTAGGTTTACTTATGTTTTTAAAGCGCGTGGCTATTCAAGGTGTCCAATAAAGTTTCAAAAAAACAATAAAGTTTCACCACCACCATTCAAGGTGTCCCGCGGTCTGCGGCACAGAAACGTATGATTTGGCTTGGCGGTCGCACGTTTTTTTTTTTTTTCAGAGCACCTTAATTAGGAGGCTGGCGGTAGCTCGATAGGCACAACAGGACAAGTAAATAAAAAGAGCTGATGTCACTGTTTCAGCGCGTACTACAGTGATCACAAAGGAGAATGCTGTTGCCGGGCTTTAGGCTTGCTTACGTGTGCAATTCAGATTACATGTCTTTGAGCCTGTGTATCTCCTAGCATAGCACAGCCATGCACAGCCATGCACAGCAATGTACAGCAAGGGGATGAGCTATGAAAGTGAAGGTGAGCAGGAAAGAAAGGAGAAGGGGAGAGGGCAAAACATGGCAGCGCCTTGTATAGTATAGTTTAGCGAGTATATGGGAAAGGGAAGTGAAGGTGAGGAGGAGGAAATAAGGAGGTGAGAGGGTACACCATAGCGTAACCATGAACATTAAGCATAGCAAAGGGTGGGAGAGAGAAGAAGGGTGAGGAGGAGTTATTTCATGGTTAGGAGACGGGAAAGATTGAGAGGCGCCGATGTGAAAAGACGTAAAGAAAGAAGTAAAAAAAAGAGGAAGATTTAGAAACAGAGAAAGAAGGAAAAAGAACTCTGCTTCCGCCATGTGGTGGCGCTTGCATGCCAACTCCGCTTTTTACTCAGATTTCACAGGCGTGGAACGGGCTAGAATTTTATTGCGATAGCAATTATATGGACAGTCTCGGCTGGATTTTGCCGTCGCCGTCGTCAAGTACCGTATATGTATAAGTATGTATAGATATATATAAAAGCCCCAAAGAAAAATAATTCAGAAAAATGCTTCCGAAGCGCGGAATCGAACCAGGGACCTCTTGCTCCGCAGCGAGTGGCGCTAGCCACTACGCCACGAAACGCAGATCCTCCACGTAGGTAACGGCGAGCGTTATATACACACCCTTTACCGCTGGTCGGACTCAGAGACGGCTGCGCTTATAAGCGTTTCTTCATTACCAGCGAGATGGCGTTAGGAGCACGACGGGCGCATTTAAAAGTCGTCGGCGAGCTCGCTCGCTTCTTCTTCTATTTGCGCAGGGAGAACCTTGCCCTTCCGCTGTCTGCTCGCGCGGTTTTCTTGAGCTGAGGGGAAGAGGTATGTTTCACGCTTTCACCGTGATGTCCGCGCTCATGTTACGGAGCGTACAAAAGTCACTCGAGCTCAAGGGACGCCGCTAAACGAACAAACTGAAGATGAGCGCGAACTATCAAGTATCACAGCTCGACACTTGAAGCACGCTAGTTTCCTTCGCTGCTTCGGCCGCCTTTGCAACAGGAGCGCTGTTCAAACTGAGAGTATCCATTGGCGAGCGTCACTTCATATAGCATTAGTTTCTTGCTATCGCATTCTTTGCTTCGGCCTTGCGGCGAAACTGTGACTTTTTTATAGTCACGCCGGACCGGATCCTGAATGAGTTAGTTGCTATCCTTACTTCGCATACCATTCCAGTTTGTTCCTATCGCATTCACTGCTTCGTCCTTGAGGCGAAACTGACTTTTTCTTTATTGGTTGTTGAATCGTCTCATAACAGTTTCCGCAAGGATGCATTCAGCCGCTAAAGGTTATGAAGTGTACCGTAATGTTACTATACTCGGGGACAACTTTCTGTGGCGATGAAGGGAAAGCTACAGAGACACAATGCACGTATCCCACCGCTAATGAAAGTAGTCCCACAATTGCGTCCGTATTTTCTGCGTGAGATATATAAAATAATCCTTCATTTTCTACATGTAGCTTTTTGAGACGGAACGCAGCGCACACAAGCGAGATATTTGTATTTCTTTTACTTTACACGTTGTCACTTTGCGTTTTTGCGTGCTTGAAAAAGTCGCGCCTTTTACCCGTACCTTAGACGCTAAGCCGCGTTTGCGTCGAAATGCAACGCTAGCCACCACTTTCCACGGAGCTACGAGACGCGCGCCAAACTGGACTACTTCGCGTAGCAGTACATGTGCACACGCTCCGCCCTCGTAGCTTTCCCTTCACTGCCACAGAAAGTTGTCCCCGAGTATAGTCATATTACGTGACGTCGAAGCTCGCAGGTGACCTATCATAGGTGACCTATCGGTACACGACTCTACCGCACATCCTAGGTTTACAATTACCGTGCAAGTCACGTCGTCTGGTTTCTATTTTATTTAGGCAAATAGCATTACAGAATAAAGGTCATATATGTTTAACAAAACAAAACGCAAAAAATAATTGCTTCTTTCACTGTCTTAAATGTATGAGGAATGCTTAAGCATAAACGACGCATCTGACCCATGCAACCAAGTGTGTTGATCACGTATACTGCAGACATTCAAACTGCCATACAACCGGCTCTAGCACCACTACGTCCTTGGTTACAGGTATTGTTCGCTGGCCTATGCACAAGTTACTGGTACAAGAAAACTTCCAGTTTCGTGCACTATATATACATATTCACACGATGTTTCACGCTTAGAGCTAGGGCACTCCTGCAGTACAAAGAAATCTCGACCATTTTGTCTTATTGTTCTAAACACACAGTCCCTATAGTAGAGCACTGGGAAACGTGTAGCATATCGTTCCAAACACGTGTCTATAAACCATCATATGTCTGTGTCTTGGTATCCATTTGTGAAAGGCGTACGCTACGTGTGTTCGTTTTAAATGCGAATGCATTTCTTAGTCGGGCTATGTCAGGCGTCGGTTTCCGCTCGCCCCTCCGCTCTCACTTCCTCTCCCATAGCAACAACTGCGGGCGCGCGCGCTTATCCTCGCCCCTAGCAACCGGAGCAGGTGGTGCGGGCGGAGTAGCGGAGAGTGAGTGGAGAGGAGGAGCGCGCTCTGGCGTGTGAGGGCGCTCGCATCGCGGGAGCTCGGCGGAGCTCCCGCGATGCGAGAGAGTGTAGGAGAGGGTAGGTGCAGTGCTTCGCCGCTCCTTGTCTCGCCGTTCGCTCTCTCTCCTCCCTGCGCCACCGCCTCAATGCAGTGCGTTTGAAACGCGTTTGTAGCGTTTGTGCTGCCTTGTCACAGCCTGAAAACAGCGCGTTCTAAGCGCGTTTTTCTGCATTGAAGGCGGTGGCAACATCCCTGAGGTGATTACGAACGCACGTAGGAAGCGTTCGTCGAAAGAGGCGCCCAAAAGGGAGACACTTGAGCGCGTCGATGTGTCCAGCTTTACGCCATTAAAATTACAACGCCGTGTACTCTCGGCGCAAGAAATGCATTCGCATTTCCTCACGATTCCCTTCGGGGAGGTGGGGGCGTTGTTTTGGTTTTATGTAAGAATTACATATATAGTAAGAACTCCCGTTTAGGGAACAGCTCACTGCTCCCCCGTGATAGTGTACATAGTACTGACGAATCTTTCTATGGATAGGTTCTGGGATTTTATGCTTTCCGCACGGAAATACCACTAGTGCCCTCTAGGAAGCAGTGGAAGAACTAATGCGTGTTGAAGCATTTTGAAGGGTTAAAGTGGAACCCCTGGCAACCTCTGTGAAGTGGCGCAAAAAACTAATGTGTCAGAGTGGAAAAAATTTTGTAACCGGAGCTTAAGTTTGCACCCGAGGCAAGTGTTTTGACCACTACACTACACATCCACGCTTGCAAAATGTGAATATATGTGAACCAAATGAATGCATTGTATTTTCTACAATCGTGGTTAGGACACTCGAATAGTAACGTTCCTAATAGGAACGACGAATTAGAACAGAAACGGGAATGTCAACGGCGCCCGCGGTTGTTTCGGAGCAACTGCAGAAAAAGAATACGATAAAAAAGGTCCTAGGGCATCCATATTTTTATATCAGACGTACGGTTTATATTGCCCCTGGAAAGTGTCTTCCCAACAATCCGCTCGTGATTTGACGTGAAGCTGACTTTGAGGAAATGGGCTTAAGCTTGGTTGTTTTAAGCTGAGTTTCCAACATTGTGTTTTGAAGTAAAGCCTACTGATAACCTCGACGGCGGTGTCATCGTCGAAATGTCGAGGTAGATTCTGCACAGGGGTTTGAACACTGATGGGTACGTTCGCAACCTGGCCTTTGATACCAAACTGGCACCAGCCACGGTGTTCTAGTGGTCATGGTGCTCGACTGCTGACGCGGAGATCACGGCAACGAATCCCGGCCGCGGCGACCGCATTTTCAAAGGAGGCGGAAATTCTTGTGGCCCACCATGTAGCCCAATTACGTTTAGGTGCACGTTTTTTTTTCTACAATCCCCCCATCTGTATTTCATAAAGATGGCAAATAAACTTAGTATTATTATTATTATAACTCCAGCTGGTCGAAATTTCCGGGGCCCTCCACTACGGCGTCCCTCAGAATCATATCGTGGTTTTGAGACGTTAAACTCCAACAAGTATTATTATTATTATTACTAAACTGGCCCCCATGCCACATCTGTGCCGCGTGCCAAACAGCTTGGCTGGTCATACATCTTCACAGAGTGAAGTGGCATATAAAGACCTAACGACGGAGCAGTTTAAGGGGCCGCCCTGGGACCGTCGCGTTGCTGTCACGCAGGACCCACATTTGAGACACATAAGCAAAGTAGGTTGCACGTTTGGAACGCCAGCTTTTGCTTCCCGTGAATGCCAGCGACGCCGAAGAGCTAATTCGTCTGTCCGAGCCAGCGAAGCGACAACGAAACGCCAGCGTCGGGAATTAGGCACAGATCTACGGAAGAGAGAAACGGAGGCGAAACGCCAGCGCCGGGAGCTAGACGTACCGCGCTCGGAGCCGCAACCAGTAGAAACGCAGTATAGACAGGTGATCATAGAACAGAATATAGGTAACCGCATAACAAAATAGATAATCACAAGAAAAGAACAGAAAAGTATAGAAACAAATTACATAATCACATCAAAAGAACAAAGAAGAGAAGAGAAGAACAGACATGCACAAGAAAAGAACACAGAAGAACAGAAAAGAACACATAAACGCTACACAAACATAAGGGAAACACCGGCGAACAAATGCTCCGCATTTCGTGGAGCTTTCACTTGGGTTGTAAGCAGCTTATACCCTTGTCACACGGGTAAGCTTAACCGCTGTTATACCCAACTGCAGTTAGCGGACGTAACCACAGTTACCGTAAACCAGACAGAGGTGCTGTCACACATTTGCAGCGCTTCCAAGCGTTCTTTAGTTGATACATGGCTGCGTTCGTGCAACACCGCTATAACACCACTTTGTAGAGGGCTTCACGCTCGATTATGGACGCGTCAGCAGCGTGTTTTGATGCGCGTCTATCAAATAGCATGCAGCCCTGTTCAATGAACGAACGCAGCCGTGTATCAATCTCGTGATATGCACACGAGATTTTTGCAGCACGGACAAACTTGTACCTCAAAGCCGGTAATTTATCTTCCCAAATACGTATCAACGCCTCCGTCGTCGCAACGGTCCAGTTGACGCGCTTCGGGCTCGATATTTCGCTGGAAGCAGAGCTGCTCGCGTCCGACATGGGGGCCGCCATGTTGTCAGTTTACGGCGCTAACAGGGGTTCCCTACCTCCGTTTACGAAAACGGCCGTTAGAGGGTTAACTGCGGTTAGGGTTGTCGTGTGACAATGTATAACAGCCGTTAGACTTAACGGCCGTCGTACTTAACTGTGGTTAGACTACCCGTGTGACAAGGGTATTAGATTTTTAAAGACGACAGTCTTTCTTGGGGAACTTAAACGCAGAAATTTTGGTCTGTCTTTCTGTCTTTCTGTTTGTCGGCACGTCACTCGATTCAGCCCCCCGGCCAAAGTTGAACCACTTGCCCAAGGGCCAGCCCCCTTGAACGGCTGACTAGGTTCATACTTGTGTACATTGTTGATCAAAAAGCAAACATTGCGCATATCTGAGGCGCAACATCACTAGGTAAGTATCAGGTGGTGTGTTCCTTTAATAGAAAATACATAGATACATAATTCTAGAGACCCTAGTTTCTTAAGCTGCGCTGAAAATGCGACTGCGCTGAAACTTGCCTTCCTCCGTGCCCTCTGCACGAGCCCATTGCTGTGTTTCGGTTTCGGTTCAGTATTGCACTGTACAAATGTCATGGGGGGTCGCTCTGGCATTCCCGTTTTACCCAGGCGACGTGTAAATAAAAGAGTGTGTGGAGAGTACTCGTTGAGTGCGGACGTTTCTTCTGCTTCGGCGCTTTGCGCCAAACCGCGTGTTCGGGCTGGCTGGCGTCTCCGCCGGTCGCGTTGGTCACCGCCGGTCTTCGCCCGCTGCTGCGCCGGGACTACCAGCCCGCAACACAGCACTCATGTTTCCCGACGTATTGCCAGATGGCGTCCATATCTCACGCAGCGCCTCTTCTATCGTCTTTAGACGACATTTGCAGCGAAGCACGCAGATACGCGGCCACTTTTTTCTAAAGACACACTCCTGAACGACTTGTGTAGATTACAAAAGGAACAGTCCTATACAGCTCTGTCACAAATTAATGCGTAATACTTTAAATAATTTCCATTCCCTCACCCTTCTTTTTCTTTTATGTCGCCCAAAAATGTTTATTTGCCACGCAGTCGTTTTAGGCGAATACATAAGGCAGCGTGTGAATAATTTAACAGCTACCATGCACTTCGTCTTGCATCAACCATCGCCAAAAAGTAAATATTGCACGCAGGAATCTTGTCGCCTTTACATACTGATTTCTCCCCCTTGTGAGCGAAGGTATGATACGCTGAACGTATGACAGAGATAACAGCTTAAGTTGTAGCGCCAGGTGGGGCACTCGCGCGCAGCAAAGAGTAACATCGTTTTTTTTTTTTTGTTGTTGTTGGTGTTGTTCTTGTTGGTTTTTTTTTTTTTCAAGTCTCTTTTGCTGTACCTTGATTTTGTGTGTGACACACAGGCGATTGGAAAAGCGGCATTTGGCACAGAGCTTGTAGGCAGTACACCCACGCTCTGCACGAACTAGCCGCCTTATCGTCGCCAGTTGCGTGTGAGACGCAATCAGCTGCACTTCTGCATCAGCGCTAGGGACGCGGGAGGGCTAACAGTTAGCGTGACCGCGGCATCCTTTCCACTTTGTTTCCGACAACGCTTCGGTTTCGAGGCTATTCGCCGCGCCCTCTCACACTGCTCACGATCGTACATGCATATGCACATGAGCCAAATACATAGGCACATTTATATTGTTACGTGAGTGACGAGTCGCTTTTACAAGTCGCTATTCACAAGATATATTTGCAAGAGCGGCTGCAGCGCTGACCAGACCGGCTCCGACGAGCTCGAGCAGCTAGCGACCTTCGTCCTCTTCGTCGGGCACACACGCGCGTCGACCATATGAATTCCGGCAGCCTACATGTAGCATAACCCCCGGCGGCAAAGGCGCCGTCTCGGCGCATCTAGACGTCAACGTCATTGGGCGAGTGGTACTGCTTCAGGCGTGCGACGTGTACGATGTCGCTGGCATGCGGGGTGGATGAAGACGACGAGGCAGCAGGAGCGATTTCATAGGTGACGGGAGTCACCGCACGAAGCACTCGGTATGGCCCTGTGTACCGAGAGAGCAGTTTGTCGGACAGGCCAACGTGCCGGGTCGGAGACCACAGCAGAACCAAAGAACCGGGTGAAAAGTGTACGTCGCGGTGTCGTTGATCATACCGACGGCGTTGGTTCTCTTGGGAGGTCAGAAGGCGAGTACGAGCGGCTTCGCGTGCTTGAGCGGCCCGGCTGATAGCGTCCAGGGCGTATTCAGTGGTCGGAGCTGCTGGCAACGGAATGACTGTATCGAGGGGCAATGTGGGTTCGCGGCCGAACAGCAGGAAAAATGGGGAGTAACCAGCCGTGTCATGGCGCGAGGAATTGTAGGCAAATGTCACGTACGGTAGAGCAAGGTCCCAGTCGGAGTGGTCTGAGGAGACATACTTTGAAAGCATGTCGGTTAGGGTTCGATTCAGACGCTCCGTGAGGCCATTCGTTTGCGGATGGTACGACGTAGTGAGCTTGTGCCGCGTTTCACATGAACGCAGGATGTCCGCTATGACTCTCGATAGAAATGTGCAGCCACGGTCCGTGAGCAGCTGGCGTGGAGCACCGTGTTGCAAGATCACGTCGCGCAGAAGGAAATCGGCGACATCTGTGGCGCAACTTGTTGGAAGAGCTCGTGTGATGGCGTAGCGTGTGGCGTAGTCTGTGGCCACAGCTATCCACCTGTTGCCAGCAGAAGACAGGGGAAAAGGGCCGAGTAGGTCCAAGCCGACGCGAAAGAAGGGTTCAGACGAAATGTCGAGGGGTTGAAGGCACCCAGCCGGAAGCGTCGACGGTGTTTTGCGGCGTTGACATTTCTCACACGCCGCGACGTATCGTCTGACGGAGCGTGCGAGACCTGGCCAATAGAAGCGACGGCGGATTCGTTCGTATGTGCGGGACACACCAAGGTGACCGGCAGTTGGAACGTCGTGAAGTTCGTGGAGTACAGCCGAGCGGAGGTGTTTGGGTACAACAAGCAGCAGAAATGGTCCGTCTGGATGAAAGTTGTGGCGGTATAGTGTACCATTCTGGAGTACGAACGAGCGATGAGATCGGTCCGAAGGTGAGGATTCGAGGCACTCGATAATAGCCCGTAAGGATGCATCACGGCGTTGCTCGTCGGCTATGTGGGTCAGTTGGGAAACGGTGCACACGCAAGCGTCCGTGTCAGGGACGGTGCGCGACTCGCCAACCGGATAGCGAGATAGGCAGTCGGCGTCCTGATGCAGGCGTCCAGACTTGTACGTCACTGCAAAAGTGTACTCTTGCAGTCGCAGAGCCCAGCGACCAAGTCGACCTGTGGGATCCCTTAATGATGAAAGCCAGCAGAGCGCGTGGTGGTCGGTGACTACGGAGAAGTGAGTGCCATATAAATATGGACGGAACTTGGAGACCGCCCACACAAGAGCAAGGCATTCTCGTTCGGTGATCGAATAGTTGCGCTCTGCAGGTGTAAGGAGGCGACTAGCGTAGGCGATAACGCGGTCGTGTCCCTGCTGACGTTGGGCGAGGACGGCTCCGATCCCGTGACCACTGGCATCAGTTCGGACCTCAGTCGGGGCGGATGGGTCAAAGTGGGCCAATATAGGTAGCGTCGTCAAAATTGTGATGAGGCGAGAGAAGGCGGCAGCTTGAGTGGACCCCCACGAAAATGGGACGTCTTTCTTCAGAAGATCAGTAAGTGGTCGAGCGATCGCTGCAAAGTCTTTCACGAACCGCCAGAAATAGGAACAGAGTCCCACAAAACTCCGAACATCTTTGGCGGATTGGGGTACTGGGAAACTGGTGACGGCACGAATTTTCTCAGGGTCCGGCCGCACACCAGAAGCATCAACGAGGTGGCCCAACACTGTAATCTGTTGGCGGCCGAAGTGACACTTCGACGAGTTCAACTGGAGGCCAGCATTGCGGAAGACGTCGAGAATAGCCGACAGACGCTCAAGGTGGGTCTCAAATGTAGGTGAAAATACGAGGACGTCGTCTAGGTAACAAAGGCATGTTGACCATTTGAACCCTTGTAGCAGAGAGTCCATCATGCGCTCGAACGTGGCTGGGGCGTTGCATAGCCCGAAGGGCATAACCTTGAATTGGTACAGGCCATCGGGAGTGACGAAGGCGGTCTGTTCTTGGTCTTTCTCGTCCACGGCAATCTGCCAATAACCGGAGCGAAGGTCTATGGATGAAAAGTAGCGTGCGCCATGGAGACAATCGAGAGCGTCATCAATGCGGGGCAAAGGATACACGTCCTTTTTCGTAATTCGATTTAGATGCCGGTAATCGATGCAGAAACGCCACGTGTTGTCTTTCTTTTTAACCAGGACGACGGGTGACGCCCAAGGGCTTGATGAGGGCTCAATAATGCCTTTAGCTAACATCTTGTTTACTTCTTCTTGAATAATCTGGCGCTCCGATACGGACACCCGATACGGTCGACGGTGAATGGGAACAGCATCACCTGTGTTGATACGGTGCTGCACAAGAGAAGTTTGGCCGAGTGGTCGATTGTCAAGGTCGAAGATCTCGCGGTAAGAAGCCAAAAGGCGGATGAGGGCGGCTGATTGCGCTGGGGGGAGGTCTGGGGCAATCATGGGGCGCAATGCCATGTCGAGGCTTGTGGCATCGGGTGGGCGACAAGGAAGATTGGAGCATACGTCTGCTGCAAAAGAGGTGACGTGGTCATCGGCTAAGGACCGCAACGTGGCGATTAAGATGCCTTGAGGGAGGACTTGCTTCGTGAAGCCGAAATTTATGACGGGGAGATGTACCCGGTTAGCGGCTATAGTAATGACGCAGTGAGGCACAGTGATGTCACGTGCCAGAAGTACATCAGTAATCGGCGTGACGACGTAGTGCCCATCCAACACGGATGAAGTCGTTGTGAATTCGGCGAATGTTAGGGCTTTAGGCGGTAGGCGGATGAAATCCGTGGTGCAGAGGCTGTGTGGAAGGTCGGGGTGAATATCTGGCTGAAGAGGAAGGTCCAAGCAAAGAGTACCAGCGGAACAGTCTATCAGGGCAGAATGGGTCGATAGGAAGTCCATCCCTAGGATGAGGTCATGAGGACAATTATGGAGTACCGTGAATAGGACAGGAACGTAACGGTCGGCGATGCTTATGCGAGCTGTACACATTCCAGTGACAGGAACAGTTCCGCCATCGGCGACGCGTACAGCTTTTGTAGTAGCAGGCGTGAGGACTTTTTTCAGTCGGCGACAAAGGCGAGCACTGATTATGGACACGTGAGCTCCAGTATCGACTAGAGCCGTCAAAGAAATACCGTCCACATGCACATCGATGAGGTTCTTGTTCGTAGGAAGCGTCAACGGAGGATTTGGTTCAGGAGGAGATGATGCAGCAATATAGAGGGGTCGGACCCCTCCCCCCCTCGGTTCCCGCCTCCGCCATAATAATGTCGTCAACGGACCTAGGTCAGAGGGGCCAGCGCAACGCGTTGATTGTTTAGATGGCTTTGGCACTAAGCTGCATTGAGGTCTTGGACAGCGAGCTCACCAGCAGCACCAACGACTCGTGGGTTGCGATTTCGGACACATGCAGAAACCTCGCGTGCCTCGCTTTGAGTGCCAAATAAAGATCCCAAGGTAGTCAAATTCATTTGGAGCCTGCACAAAGGCATGATCAACACTAGATCGTGACACTCACAGGCGGACTTGCAAATACGATTGCGCTGAATCTGGCAATTGCAAGTAAGATGACGTATGCATTACAGGTGGTGACAGCTGTTTAGGTGTCTTTTGTTGTTATTGTTGTTTTACTCAATAAGGAGCGATGCGCCATTATCCCAATCATTCCCACTTGAAAGGGGAATGAAAAAAAAAATTCCGGCCGATTTCACGCAGTGTGGGTATCGATTTGTTGCGAATCAGTCTGCGAGTAGCAGCGAATGCTGCGTTTATTGGCTTTGAGCCAAGTTTTACGAGGCGGACACCTTCGTGCAAAGTCAGCAGTTGTGAGCATACCATGAGATTACCAGACACGTCGACTATACTAGTGTGTTTAGGGTAGGTTATGGTCTGACGTAACTTCGTACTCACGTAACAGCATAGACGTTACTTTTAGCGACACGAAGAGTAAGCAGCGTTCGTTGGCATATTCCTGCGGGGAAAATCAGGCTATTCCTAGTTCAAATGTGATGTTTAAGCTTGCTCTCCTTGTGGCGCGGTTTAGGTCTCCATCGAGAATAATAATATCTGGGGTTTAACGTCCCAAAACCACCATATGATTATGAGAGACGCCGTAGTGGAGGACTCCGGAAATTTCGACCACCCGGGGTTCTTTAACGTGCACCTAAATCTAAGTACATGGGCCTCAAACATTTTCGCCTCCATCGAAAATGCAGCCGCCGCCGCCGGGATTCGATCCCGCGACCTTCGGGTCAGCAGTCGAGCGCCATAACCACTAGACTACCGTGGCGGGGCCTCCATCGAGAAGCGACGCTAGCCCTTTCAGCCTTGGATTTTTTTTTTTTTTGGCCGGAGACATTTTTGTTTTTGTGCGTGTTCTCCTGATAGGTAGGACCTCAGAAGACCAAAAACGAAAAATCGAGCCAGTGGTGCAAGTATTTAGGGATTAATTAGCACGGAAGGAAATTAGGTCATCAGGACTCAGTGGTTGTGAAATTAGTAAAATTGCTTCTTTATTTCTGCTACTCACTAGTGTACGCAAAATGTGAACTACGTCTCATTTCTCCGTGCAATACTCCTTGAAACAGCTTCTGTACGACGTCCCAAAAACGGCGCTTACCCGCCTCTGTTGACCCACCTCGGCGTCACCCATGACTTCGGTCAAGCTTCTTCTTCTTTGCGGCTCCCAGCTCTGCAAACATGTCGCAACTTTGGTGTCCATCACAGTGGGGATCATTGAAGAAATATTTCCTCAAGAATGAGCAGTTTTGGTCTCATTTCCGAGGTGCTAGGGGAACTTTTGTGCGGTGTCGTCAATTGACGATGCCAGGGCCGAAAGGGCTAGGCTAGCGATTGCCAAGGCGATACGAACACTGTCCGATTATGCTATCATTTTCTACTCTTGAAAGAGAAGCTCAAGTGTCCACCTAGTTAGTATTTGGTTCATGGAATATCGTCGTGGCACCAACGCTAGCTAGAAGTTAGCACTTCTATATCAACGAGCGAGGACCGATTTCCCATGAGGCCTTGCTTTGTATTTTGCTTATGAATATACAACGCTAGCTTCAGCTTCAACTTCAACTTTATTATTCTTCTAGTACAGACTGGAAACATAATCGGGGGCTAAAAGCTGCCGTCAGCACTTTGGAAAGACCTAGGAGGCGTTGCGCATGGCAGCGCGATGACAGTAAACATTTTGGCAGAAAACTGAGACATAAATTTCACACGTAGATATATGATTTAAGACAGGATGTTTAACATTTTGTCGTAGCAGACTGACGGTGCCACGCCACTCCTTATCTCTTAGCTCTGCATCGTACTGAAATGCCCATGCATTGCGGCGTGCCTCCACTCTTCCGAGAGAATAAACATCTTTATTTACAAGGCAGCTAAGGAGAGGCTCCCTTAGGCCCGCATACACGAGGCGACCTTATCCTTATCTCATGCTTTGCTTAAGCTTCTGTACACTCCACTACAAAATCGGAAACATGGTAAAATATAACTACAAGATTGGTTCGTTACTACCGGCCTACTTTGTTTCTAAAAAGGAGTAAAGGCACACAACCGATAAGAGAAACACGAGATAAGGGTAAGTTCGGTTTGCGATTCAGGGCGTTATTTCAGGATTCCTTTTGTTCGGGAAGTGTCCTAGGCCCTCTCGACAAGCCATAGCTCATCCTCGATGTGGGAACTGGTCTCTCTCTCTCTCTCTTTCTCTCTCTCTCTTCGTCCAAACACTTACGCGTAACACTTGTGACCATACGCCATCTCAGGGCTGCAACTACTATCTCCATCATTCTGTAAAACCATGGTAGCCTGTCAGTTCGGAGCTCGATTCTCCACCTGCTATATACCACAAACTGCCCGTGACCCAAGTTGATGCAAAAGAAAGTTAGAGAAACGGAGGACGGACGCATTAAAAAAAGTGGGCAGCGATGGAAGGCTTGAAGCCACCGAATCCACGTTGAGTACCCTCACCGCAGATTGGGTTTCTGACCCGACCTGTGCACCCCTCTAAGCACAAAGGCACACTAAGGAGCCCCGCCGCCCACCGACAGCAGGTTGTGACACCCACTGCCTCCCTGAGCCATTCCAGCCGAGTGTTTTTGGCACAAGGCCATGGGTCAGGTGATGATCACTAGGTTATTTGGGGTATATGTGTTTGGTGAATACATTCGGCTATTGCGACAACTGCGGACTATTGGGCAATGGACACTGTGCTCAGAGATAGCGGCAAGGTAATCCATAAACGCTGAACTATCATTGGCCAATTCTGCTTAGTGGATGAGTGCCACTCTTGTACTTAGGAGCGACGCGGACATCACCAAAAGCGAAGAAGTGAACAGAGGTCACCAGCTGCGGGTCGACGCCACCACAACGGCTTTAGAAACGTTGGTCACCGCCACCACCACTTAGGACAACAATAGCCGAAACGTTTTATTAAACGGCAGTTCACAATAACGATTTCTTGCGAATTAAAATTTGTCCGGTGTTTGGGGTGTTTTCTTGTCTCATTTGGTTTTGAAACTGCACTATCAAATACCAACCTGAATGCGTTGAACAGCTCGTTTCACATAAATTCCGGCGTCGGCGTCGTGTGTTCTGTTGCGAAAAATCAGTGTTGTCCGTGAACTGAAATTCAAGACAGATACAAATAAATAAATACTTAAAATGTAGGGCAGCTCCGTACCAGTGGTGCGAAGAGTGAGGTAGCAGCGGAGCTGGTGGCGCTCCCCTCCTCTTCATCCCCACCTCCCTATTTCTTTTGTTCTCTCTCTATCTCTGTATCTATAGCTTCCTCTTTCTATCTTTTTATCTCGCTCTCTAAATCTTTCTCTTTCTTTCTCTCTTTCTTTTTCCTTCTATGGTATTTTTTACTCATCGCCCTCTTCCTCGTCCTCACATCTGTCCTCCTATCCCTGCCTGCCCTTTTTCATGTCCTTGCTATACTGTATCATACAACGTTATGCTGTGCTCTACTAGCGTGCCTGGATAGCCGAGTGGTTTAAGACGCTCGCCTTCGGATGGTGTGTGCAGGATTTCGAATGTCGCCTCGCGAATGAATATTTTCCGCTAGAATTTCTCACTTTCTCCATATTTTTTTTCATTCTCTCTCTCTCTCTGTAGCCGTCGTCTCGCCCATCAGAGTTATTGCACAGCTTGTCCGAGGACAAGCTGTGCTTAACTAGCGTGCAGCAGTGTGCGAGCCGTCTGTGGTCTATTTTCACTTCCTTTAATAATGCAACTAAGTAGAAGGTACTGGCTGCTTTAGGTTTAGTTATGTTTTTAAAGCGCGTGGCTATTCAAGGTGTCCAATAAAGTTTCAAAAAACAATAAAGTTTCACCACCACCATTCAAGGTGTCCCGCGGTCTGCGGCACAGAAACGTATGATTTGGCTTGGCGGTCGCAAGTATTTTTTTTTTCAGAGCACCTTAATTAGGTGGCTGACGGTAGCTCGATAGGCGCAAGAGGACAAGTAAATAAAAAGAGCTGATGTCACTGTTTCGGCACGTACAACAGTGATCACAAAGAGAGAGTGAAACTTTATTCAAGGGAAAGGGGAAAGGGGGATCTTGGAGCTTCTATGGCTGGGGCCCTACGTCCAGGGCTCCACTGGCCTTAGCTGCCCGCCGGACGTGATCCAGGAGCGCTAGCTGCACTCCCGGGTCCGAGCTGGCGAGTTGTGCCTCCCACTGCTCCGTACCAGGTATTAGAGGTTTGCCGAGAAAATTAGCTAAATCACTTGGTTTATAATCGCATCCCCACGAGATGTGGTATAGAGTCGGTCTGCCGCTGCACCACGGACACACGGCCGGGTAAAGCGTTGGATGTATCGCGTGTAATTTAAGTAGATGCGGGAATACGTCCGTCTGAATTTTTCGAAGGTCAGCGGCCTCTTCCCCAGTGAGGGATCTATGAGGCGTACCACATTTTTGTCGCGTGAAGCGCTGGTGAGCAAGAATCTCCCTAGGTAGAATTGGTACGGTCAACGAAATAGAGGGATTCTCCGCTCGGTTACAAAATGCGCGAGCTAGAGCGTCCGCTCTTTCGTTGCCCTCGAGCCCTGCGTGCCCTGGGCACCAGATCAACCGATGGTGGCGAGTGAGTTTGGGTGTTAGCAGACTGAGCGCCATAGCGGGAAGGCGGCCGGTTAAAAAGAGCCGACAGGCCTCCTGGGAGTCGGATAGAATAATTGACGGCTCGCCTTTGCACTCCTGAAACCTTACGGCTAAGGCTATGGCCGTTGTCTCTGCCTTTGTGACCGAGGTCGTGCGCACGTAGGCACTCGTCAGCAGCGTCATGTTGTTGTCGACTACCGTAATTACATGTCTCTGCCAATCGTAACTGGCCGCATCGACGTACGTGACGTTAGAAGTTGACCCGAACTGCTTTCGGAGCCAGTTTACTCTGGCCTTACGTCGCTCAGCGTGGAAGTCGTGATGCATATTTTTGGGCACCGGTGCGACCGAGATCTTACTCCGTACCTCTTGGGCTACGTCGACCAGCTCCTCATCAATGTGCTGGGGGTGGGGCGAGATCCCTAACCTAGTGAGTATTGCCCTGCCTGCAGAAGTTTCACTTAGGCGATTCCTCTGAGAGATGAAGACCGCCGCGCTTAGCTCAGCATAAGTGTTATGTATACCGAGATCTAGGAGCCGCTGGGTCGGAGTGCTCATGGGTAGACCGAGCGCTACCTTAAAAGCGCTTCTAATAAGGGCATCCACCTGGCTCTCCTCGCTTCTGTCGAGCAAGTGGTACGGAAGGTCATACGTCACTCTGCTCATAACCAAGGCCTGGACAAGCCGGAGGGTATCTTTTTCTTTCATGCCTTTTTTATGGTAGGTGATGCGACAGATCATTCTGGCAATCTGTTTAACCGTAGTCTTCAGGGTTTTTATCGTGTGACTGGCCTTGCCATTGCTTTGGACCCAGAAACCGAGTATGCGGGCCTGAGTAACCTCGGCTATGGCATGGCCGTCAACCTCTAAGTTTATGTCGCCGTTGCTTTTGTAATACTTACTGCGTATTCTTATGAGCTCTGATTTATCCGGCGCGCAGCAGAGTCCACTATTTCTTGCGAACTCCGCCACGGCCGTCGCGGCAGCCTGTAGGGTTTGCTCTTTTAGCGCCAGCGACCCCTTCGTGGCCCAGAGAGTGATGTCATCCGCATACAATGTATAGCCAAGATGCGGGATTGCGTCGAGCTTACGAGCAAGTCTGCGCATAGCGATGTTAAAGAGCAAGAGGGAGATCACTGCCCCTTGAGGTGTTCCCTTATTTGGCATCGAGAACGGCACCGACCTCGTTTAACCTATCCCGATGGTTGCCGTCCGCCCAGAGAGGAAGCATTTAACGTAGTTAAATGTCCGCTTTCCGCAGCCGATTGCGTTGAGCTCTGAGAGAATGGCCTCGTGCGAAACGTTATCAAAGGCCCCTTTGAGGTCGAGGGCCAAGATCAAGTGTTCGCCGCCTCGGGGTACGCAGCTCATAACCTCTTCCTTTAAAAGGAGGAAGGCATCCTGGGTTGACAGTCCGGAGCGAAAACCGATCATAGTGGCTGGGAACAGGTTTTCTTTTTCTATGTAATTTTGAAGCCGTGTTTGTACTACCCGCTCGTAGAGCTTGCCCATAAAGGAGAATGCTGTTGCCGGGCTTTAGGCTTGCTTACGTGTGCAATTCAGATTACATGTCTTTCAGCCTGTGTATGTCACATTTGCGTTTTTCATGTTTTTTCAGGCCTTGAAACCCGTTCAGTTCAGCACCTTAGCGCTTGGCACAGAAAGTGTTAATGAGTGTTTATGCTGGAAGTGCTGAACAAGCCATCTGGATCTCAAATAGAAACGTAGAGCGGGCCCTAATTTTATGCCTGCTGACATGCTAAATCAAAAACTCGGCAGAAAACTCGGCAGGTATACTTCAGAGAAAGCGGGTATGTGCCAAGCATCTCCTAGCAGAGCACAGCCACGCACAGCCATGCACAGCCATGCACAGCCATGCGCAGCAAGGGGATGAGCAATGGAAGTGAGGGTGAGGAGGAGGGATGTGAAGGTGAGCAGGAAAGAAAGGAGAAGGAGAGAGGGCAAAACATGGCAGCGCCTTGTATAGTATAGTTTAGCAAGTGTATGGGAAAGGGAAGTGACGGTGAGGAGGAGGAAATGAGGTGAGAGGGTACGCCATAGCATAACCTTGTAGGTTAAGCATAGCAAAGTGTGGGAGAGAGAAGAAGGGTGAGGAGGAGTGACTTCAGGGTTAAGGGACGGGAAGTAAGGAGAGACGCCGTTGTAAAAAGACGTAAAGAAAGAAAGAAAAAAAGAGGAAGATTTAGAGACAGAGAAAGAAGGGAAAAGACTCACTCTGCTTCCGCCAGGTGGTCGCGCTTGCTTGCCAACTCCGCTGTTTACTCAGATTTCACAGGCGCGGAACTGGCTATAGTCGATGACAAGCTAAGAATAAAAAGTAAACTCTACCGCTGTCCATTTGTGTTATGCGCGTCCAACTACGGCCGCTCTTTACCATGACGTAACGGTTAAGACGAGCCAATGAAAAATGCAACATGGCGCCGTTCGCGACGAGAGGCGAGGTACCGCTGCACCGATACCGAGATCCATCAATTCGACTTTCCTGAGGTGTTTGTTTCTTCCAGAAGAAGCTGTTTCCTACTGTTATTCGTACGTACCCAGCATCATCCTCGCCGATCGTCATCCGATGCAGTAGAAGCTTGTGACTGCCGCGTTTGGAGTTCACCGAAGCGGCAGCAGCTCGGAGTGTTTTACAACGCTTTTGCGCGTTCCGTCGTTTCGGCAGCTTCAAGTTGCAACACCGCGTGTGTTCCCTCCATCGCTCGGATACACCAAGCATATCGCCAGAGGGTCACCACATCGACGATTGTCGTCGCGTTCATTCGAGTGCAGTGAGGTGAAAGTGAAGTCGGAAAGTGCGCGTCTGTGTATGATTTACCGCCCGCAAAAGCCATGGCGTTAGCGTTGCCACAAGTGCGTGTGCGTGTGTGTGTGTGTATTACTTGGAGCTCGCAACGTTGGAATCTTGGTGATCTATTGTGATATGCGCCGTGCTGTGCTCCTATATAAACGACGTATGTACGGACGAAGCGTGAGAGAAAGCCACAAACGTAGCCCGTTAGCGCAACACATTGCGAAAGTAAACAAACCAGGTGTGGAGAATATGCAGTGGTGTGTGCTTTATAAGAAGATAATGGTGGTCATCTGGTGCGTGTGTGATTTTATGACGTGTGCCTATTGGCGCAGTTGCGTCGTCTTAACGGAATTCAGTTCCACCAGCCCAGAATGATGTGCTAGGTTGAAGTGCAAGTCGCGTAAGTCTCACGCTCGATGCACGAACGCCTTGCAATGAGAGACGCCGTGCGAGGTAATCGTTGTCTGCAAACCGTGAAATAATGCGCTCGCTGTGGCGCATCGATTGCATGGATCGTGATCGTAACTGAAGTAACGCCGCTAAAACTATTATTGAGTGAAAAAAAAAAGCTTTTGTGTTTAATGGCGTTGCATCATACTTCACGATATAATATTTGGAATTCTTGTTTTTGTCTAACGTGCGTTTTTTTTTTGCATTTCGCGTGTATTGTGTGCATGTATCACGCAGTGATAATTTGTTTATATTAAACTCGTGAAGCTCATAGGGCATAGACCCTTTTGTTTAAGCGCTTATCCCTTCTTCTGAAGCCACACCCCCTCACTATGCTTCACGAACAAATGAAGAGGGGGGAGCCGGAGAGGTGGGGCTTGGCAATGTACGAAACGGATGTACTTACTGATTGTGTCCACCGATATTATATATATAGACATCTATATGTTTTCCTTTTTTTTCTTCGAAGATGCGCGTGTTTCCTCTATGTCCGAGCGTGTGTGTGGTCTTTTGGCTACTGATTTTTTTCATTTCTACACTTTTTATTGTTTTTTTTTCCTTGTTCCACCTGCACGGAGGACGATGCTATAAAAGCGCATCGAAGCCTCTTAAATTTTGCCTTGATATCAAAACGTTGACAAATAAACTGTCTTTTGAGAAGCGTATATCCTTTTCCTATTTGTCGTAAGGCAACCGATGGCATCCTCAGTGTGTATATATATATATATATATATATATATATATATATATATATATGGTAGGGGGGGGGCTCTTCCAGTAAAAGTGTGCCCCCCTGCTGTAGTGCCGACTGGGGCGACGCAGGTATGTGATAAGTAAATAATAAATTAATTAAAAACTTGAACGTTCAAAGTCTTAATGGGTAATGGCAGTG
Organism: Rhipicephalus sanguineus; assembly: GCF_013339695.2. Classification (NCBI taxonomy): domain Eukaryota; kingdom Metazoa; phylum Arthropoda; class Arachnida; order Ixodida; family Ixodidae; genus Rhipicephalus; species Rhipicephalus sanguineus. The sequence goes on along the minus strand of NC_051184.2, from coordinate 68,650,835 downwards.
CCAGTGCAAGTTGTCGAGGCGAGAAACAATCCCACGTAAAGCTTTTAGTCAACTCCAATTTAGCCGCGTACATCTCCTTGGCGTGAAAGTAACGGTAACGCATGCAATGACCCCCACAGTTAAACGCGATGTGTGCTACACGCTTTTATTTCGTTGAAACAAGACGTCAAATGAAGCCTTGGCGTTTAGCTCAAACAAGATGACAAGCACGGCGATTGGAGACGCAAATGCGGTATTAACGGCAACACAAGAGTCGAAATTCACGAAGGCAATCTCAGACCACTTCGCCATACTTCCCTTTGAGTCACAGTTGCCATAGTTACAGCAGAAGTGAAGAAAGCTGGCGGCGAAAGTTTCGCAAAAAAAAAAAATTAGAAACGAGCTTGGTAAATGCGATTAATGTCCGTGTTTCGTTCTTTGAAACCATAAAATAACGATTCCTTTATTTTAAGTTTTATGTTAAATCTGGCATTTTTTGTTTTAATACCAAAATAGGTGCTGCTCAGAAACATCACCTTTGAGATGTACATTACTTCTTCGTATAGACTCCGAGATGACCGTGGCGGGGGGTGCGATATAAATAACAGCTGTATTGTTATGCTGACGCTGAACTCCGTGCCTTAACAGTTTATTTTATCTAGCTTTGCTTTCTTTATTTCAGTATCAGTGCAGTATTGCAAAATAAGGTTTATATGCGTGAAAATTATTGCCATTGTTTAGGAACTACTTCGTTTGTAGCGCGGAGGCATGCAAAATATGAGCAATGCGGCCTCGTGGGCGGAGCTTATATTTATTCTTAGGCTGTCACCGACTATAGAATATTTATAGTCACGTCGGACCGGATCCTGAATGAGTTAGTTGCTATCCTTACTTCGTATAGCTTTCCAGTTTGTTTCGATCACATTCACTGCTTCGCCCTTGAGGCGAAATTGACTTTTTCTTTATTGGTTGTTGAATCGTCTCATAACAGTTTCCGCAAGGATGCATTCAGCCCCTAAAGATGATGAAGTGTGCCGTAACGTTACTATACTCGGGGACAACTTTCTGTGGCAATGAAGGGAAAGCTACAGAGCAGGAGCGTAGCCAAGGGGGGGGGGGGGGGGGTTGGGGGGGGGTTCAAACCCTCCCCGAAATTTTTCAGTTTTGCTTGCGTATATATACACGCGCACATACAAACGCACGCACGAACATACATAAAGTATGGTTGAACCCCCCCCCCCCCCGAAAAAAATTTCTGGCTACGCCCCTGCTACAGAGACACAATACACGTATCCTACCGCTAATGAATGTAGTCCCACAATTGCGCCCGTATTTTCTGCGTGAGATATATAAAATACTCCTTCATTTTCTACACGTAGCTTTTCGAGACGGAACGCAGCGCACCCAAGCAAGATATTTGTATCTCTTTTACTTTATACGTTGTCACTTTCCGTTTTTGCGTGCTTGAAAAAGTCGCGCCTTTTACCCGTACCTTAGACGCTAAGCAGCGTTTGCGTCGAAATGCAACGCTAGCCACCACTTTCCACGGCGCTACGAGACGCGCGCCAAACCGGACTACTTCGCGTAGCAGTACATGTGCAGACGCTCCGCCCTCGTAGCTTTCCCTTCACTGCCACAGAAGTGAAGGGAAAGCTATGCCCCAAGGAGGTTATGCTATGGAAAGGCTATGCCCCAAGGAGGTTAAAAAAAATTTGCTGGAGTGGCGATTATTGCGCAAGAGTGAAGCCGTGCCCACCAAAAGATGGCGGCTGCGGCCGCCATCTTAGTAGGGGCACGATAAATCATCGGCATTTGGCGAAGGAAAGCGAGCGTTTTCCACGCACGCCAGACGAGTTTAATATGGCAACTTTGACGGGTCAGATACTGCTCCAAGCGTGTCTTTGTGTTACTAGTTTTCATCAGTAAGCCTCAAAGTCATGGCAAATTTTATTGGAGATCAATCGCCAATACTCCACTCGACGGGTTACTTTTGTCGGCAACAACTATCTTTTATTTTATAATTAACGTAGTATTTATACTAACAGATCAAAGCCATTTGATCTCTTAGTAGATACCACCAGAAAAGAGCATGTTTCCGAGCTCTTTGGTGGGCAAAAGCTGGCTTCACTTGTGCTGGCAAGGCGTTGCGAGAGCTTCCGCTCCAGAATTTTTTTAACCTCCTTGCTATGCCCGAGTATAGTCCTATTACGTGGCGTCGAAGCTCGCAGGTGACCTATCATAGGTGACCTATCGGTACACGACTCTACCGCACATCCTAGGTTTACAATTAACGTGCAAGTCACGTCGTCTGGTTTCTATTTTATTTAAGCAAATAGCATTACAGAATAAAGGTCATATATGTTTAACAAAACGAAACGTAAAAAAATAAATTGCTTCTTTCACTGTCTTAAATGTATGAGGAATGCTTAACCATAAACGACGCATCTGACCCATGCAACCAAGTGTGTTGATTACGTATACTGCAGACATTCAAACTGCCATACAACCAGCTCTAGCACCACTAAGTCCTTGGTCACAGGTTTTGCTCGCTGGCTTATGCAGAAGTTACTGGTACAAGAAAACTTCCAGTTTCGTGCACTATATACATAGAGAAAGAAAAAAAGTTTTCTTTCTCTATGCTATATATGCATATCCACACGATGTTTCACGCTTAGAGTTAGGGCTCTCCTGCAGTACAAAGAAATCTCGACTTTTTTCTCTTATTGTTCTAAACACACAGTCCCTATAGTAGAGCACTGGGAATCGTGTAGCATTTCGTTCCAAACACGTGTCTATAAACCATCATATGTCTGTGTCTTGGTATCCATTTGTGAAAGGCGTACTCTATGTGTGTCCGTTTTAAATGCGAATGCATTTCTTAGTCGGGCTATGTCAGGCGTCGGTGTCCGCGCGCCTCTCCGCTCTCACTCCCTCTCTGATAGCAACAACTGCGGGCGCGCGCGCTAATCCTCGCCCCTAGCAACCGGAGCAGATGGTGCGAGCGGAGTAGCGGAGACGAGTGGAGAGGAGGAGCGCGCTCTGGCGTGTGAGGGCGCTCGCATCGCAGGAGCTCGGCGGAGCTCCCGCGTGTGTGGAGAGAGTGTAGGAGAGGGTAGGTGCAGTGCTTCGCCGCTCCTTCTCTCGCCGTTCGCTCTCTCTCCTCCCTGCGCCACCGCCTCAATGCAGTGCGTTTGAAACGCCTTTGTAGCGTTTGTGCTGCCTTGGCACAGCCTGAAAACAGCACGTTATAAACGCGTTTGCGCTGCATTGAAGGCGGTGGCAACATCCCTGAGGTGATTACGAACGCACGTAGGAAGCGTTCATCGAAAGAGGCGCCTAAAAGGGAGACACTTGAGCGCGTCGATGTGTCCAGCTTTACGCCATTAAAATTACAACGCCGTGTACTCTCGGCGCAAGAAATGCATTCGCATTTCCTCACGATTCCCTTCGGGGAGGTGGGGGCGTTGTTTTGGTTTTATGTAAGAATTACATATATAGTAAGAACTCCCGTTTAGGGAACAGCTCACTGCTCCCCCGTAATAGTGTACATAGTACTGACGAAGCTTTCTATGGATAGGTTCTGGGATTATATGCTTTCCGCACGGAAAAACCACTAGTGCCCTCTAGGAAGCAGTGGTAGAACTAATGCGTGCTGAAGCATTTTGAAGCGTTAAAGTGGAACCCCTGGCAACCTCTGTGAAGTGGCGCAAGAAACTAAAGTATTAGAGTGGAAAACATTTTGTAACCGGAGCTTAAGTTTGCACCCGAGGCAACTGTCTTGACCACTACACTACTCATCCACGCTTGCAAAATGTGAATATATGTGAACCAAATGAATGCATTGTATTTTCTACAATCGTGGTTAGGACACTCGAATAGTAACGTTCCTAATAGGAACGACGAATTAGAACAGAAACGGGAATGTCAACGGCGCCCGCGGTTGTTTCGGAGCAACTGCAGAAAAAGAATACGATAAAAAAGGTCCTAGGGCATCCATATTTTTATATCAGACGTACGGTTTATATTGCCCCTGGAAAGTGTCTTCCCAACAATCCGCTCGTGATTTGACGTGAAGCTGACTTTGAGGAAATGGGCTTAAGCTTGGTCGTTGTAAGCTGAGTTTCCCACATTGTGTGTTGAAGTAAAGCCTACTGATAACCTCGACGGCGGTGTCATCGTCGAAATGTCGCGGTAGATTCTGCAAACTGGCACCAGCCACGGTGTTCTAGTGGTCATGGTGCTCGACTGCTGACCCGGAGGTCACGGGAACGAATCCCGGCCGCGGCGACCGCATTTTCGATGGAGGCAGAAATTCTTGTGGCCCGCCATGTAGCCTAATTACATTTAGGTGCACGTTAAAGAACTCCAGCTGGTCGAAATTTCCGGAGCCCTCCACTACGGCGTCCTTTATAATAATATCATGGTTTTCGGACGTTAAACTCCAACAAGTATTATTATTATTATTATTACTAAACTGGCCCCCATGTCACATCTGTGCCGCGTGCCAAACAGCTGGGCTGGTCATGCATCTTCACAGAGTGAAGTGGCTTATAAAGATCTAACTACGGAGCAGTTTAAGGGGCCGCCCTAGGACCGTCGCGTTGCTCTCATGCAGGACCCACATTTTAGACACATAAGCAGAGTAGGCTGCACGTTTGGAACGCCAGAGTTTGCTTCCCGTGAATGCCAGCGACGCCGAAGAGCTAATTCGTCAATCCGAGCCAGCGGAGCGACAACGAAACGCCAGCGTTGGGAATTCGGCACAGATCTACGGAAGAGAGAAACGGAGGCGAAACGCCAGCGCCGGGAGCTAGACGTACCGCGCTCGGAGCCGCAACCAGCAGAAACGCAGTATAGACAGGTGATCATAGAACAGAATATAGATAACCGCATAACAAAATAGATAATCACAAGAAAAGAACAGAAAAGTATAGAAAAAAATTACATAATCACACCAAAAGAACAAAAAAGAGAAGAGAAGAACAGATATGCACAAGAAAAGAACACAGAAGAACAGAAAAGAACACATAAACGCTACACAAACATAAGGGAAACTCCGGCGAACAAATGCTCCGCATTTCGTGGAGCTTTCACTTGGGTTGTAAGTAGCTTAGATTTTTAAAGACGACAGTCTTTCTTGGGGAACTTAAACGCAGAAATTTTGGTCTGTCTTCCTGTCTTTCTGTTTGTCGGCACGTCACTCGATTCAGCCCCCCGGCCAAAGTTGAACCACTTGCCCAAGAGCCAGCCCCCTTGAACGGCTGACTAGGTTCATACTTGTGTACATTGTTGATCAAAAAGCAAACATTACGCATATCTGAGGCGCAACATCACTAGGTAAGTATCAGGTGGTGTGTTCCTTTAATAGAAAATACATAGATACATAATTCTAGAGACCCTAGTTTCTTAAGCTGCGCTGAAAATGCGACTGCGCTGAAACTTGCCTTCCTCCGTGCCCTCTGCACGAGCTCATTGCTGTGTTTCGGTTTCGGTTCAGTATTGCACTGTACAAATGCCATGGGGCGCCGCTCTGGCATTCCCGTTTTACCCAGGCGACGTGTAAATAAAAGAGTGTGTGGAGAGTACTTATTGAGTGCGGACGTTTCTTCTGCTTCGGCGCTTCGCGCCAAACCGCGTGTTCGGGCTGGCTGGCGTCTCCGCTGGTCGCGTTGGTCACCGCCGGTCTTCGCCCGCTGCTGCGCCGGGACTACCAGCCCGCAACACAGCACTCATGTTTCCCGACGTATTGCCAGATGGCGTCCATATCTCACGCAGCGCCTCTTCTATCGCCTTTAGACGACATTTGCAGCGAAGCACGCAGATACGCGGCCAATTTTTTCTAAAGACACACTCCTGAACGACTTGTGTAGATTACAAAAGGAAGAGTTCTATAGAGCTCTGCCACAAAATAATGCGTAATACTTTAAATAATTTCCATACCCGCACTTTTCTTTTTCTTTTATGCCGCCCAAAGATGTTTATTTGCCACGCAGTCGTTTTAGGCGAATACACAAGGCAGCGTGTGAATTATTTAACAGCCACCATTCACTTCGTCTTGCACCAACCATCGCCAAAATGTAAACATTCTACGCAGGAATGTTGTCGGCTTTTCATACTGATTTCCCCCTTAATGAGGAAAGGTATGATACGCTGAACGTATGACAGAGTTAAGAGCTCGAAGTTGTAGCGCCTGGTAGAGCACTCACGCGAAGCAAGAAGTAGCATTGTTTTTTTTTGTTGTTCTTGTTTTTTTTAGTCTGTTTTGCTGTGCCTTCATTTTGTGTGTGACACACTAGCCGCCTTATCGTCGCCAGTTGCGTGTGAGACGCAATCAGCTGCAGTTCTGCATCAGCACTAGGGACGCGGGACGGCTAACAGTTAGCGTGACCGCGGCATCCTTTCCACTTTGTTTCCGACAACGCTTCGGTTTCGAGGCTAATCGCCGCGCCCTCTCACACTGCTCACGATCGTACATGCATATGCATATAATGCAAATATATAGGCACATTCATATAGAGGGGTCGGACCCCCCCCCCCCGGTCGTTTCCCGCCTCCACCATAATAATGTCGTTAACGGACCTAGTTCAGAGGGGCCAACGCAACGCGTGATTGTTTAGATGGCTTTGGCACTAAGCTGCATTGAGGTCTTGGACAGCGACATCACTTCAACAGCACCAACGACTCGTGGGCTGCAATTTCGGAGACACGCAGAAAACTCGCGTGCCTCGCTTCGGGTTCCAAATAAAGATACCAAGGTAGTCAAAATTCATTTGGAGCCCGCACAAAGGCATGACCTACACTAGATCGTGACACTCACAGGCGGACTTGCAAATACGATTGCACTGAATCTGGCAATTGCAACTGAGATGACGTATGCATTACAGACGGTAACAGCTGTTAGGTTGTTTTTTTTTTGTTATTGTTGTTTTACTCGACAAGGAGCGATGCGCCATTATCCCAATCATTCCCACTTGAAAGGAAAATGAAAAAAAAAATTCCGGCCGATTTCACGCAGTGTGGGTACCGATTTGTTGCGAATCAGTCTGCGAGTAGCTGCGAATGCCGCGTTTATTAGATGCGAAGTATCTTATGGCGGAGTTCAATCCGGTGGTGGTGGTGGTGTGCGGCGTGACCACCCTTACTGCGCATGCGCATACCCTCTCCACTTCCCCTCTCCACATCCATCGTCGTGGCACCATCGCTAGCTAGAATTTAGCACTTCTATATCGAAGAACGAGGACCGATTTCCCACGAGGCCTTGCTTGGTATTTTGCTTATGAACATACAACTTCAACTTCAACTTTATTATTCTTCTACTACAGACTAGAAACGTAATCGGGGGCTAAGAGCTGCCGTCAGCACCTTGGAAAGACCTAGGAGGCGTTGTGCATGGCAGCGCGATGACAGTAAACGTTTTGGCAGAAAACTGAGACATAAATTTGACACGTAGATATATGATTTAAGATAGGATGTTTAAAATTCTGTCGTAGTAGAGTGACGGTGCCACGCCACTCGATATCTCTTACCTCTGCATCGTACTGAAATACCCATGCATTGCGGCGTGCCTCCACTCTTCCGAGAGAATAAACATCTTTATTTACAAGGCAGCTAAGGAGAGGCTCCCTTAGGCCCGCATCAGGGGCGTAGCCAGAAATTTTTTCGGGGGGGGTGGGGTGGGGGGGGGGTTGGGAGGGGGGGGGGTTCAATCATACTTTACATATGTTCGTGCGTGCGTTTGTATGTGCGCATGTATATATAGGCAAGCAAAACTTATATAGGCAAGCCCAACCGCCCCCCCCCCCCCTGGCTACGCCCTTGGCCCGCGTACACGAGGCAACCTTATCCTTAACTCATGCTTTGCTTAAGCTTCTGTACACTCCACTACAAAATCGGCAACATGGTAAAATATAACTACAAGATTGGTTTGTGACTACCGGCCTACTTTGTTTCTCAAAAGCAGTAAAGGCACAAAACCGATAAGAGAAACGCGAGATAAGGGTAAGTTCCGTTTGCGATTCAGGGCGTTATTTCAGTATTCCTTTTGTTCGAGAAGTGTCCTGGGCCCTCTCGACCAGCCACAGCTGATCCTCGATGGTGGAACTGGTCTCTCTCTCGCTCTTCGTCCAAATACTAACGCAGTAACACTTGTAACCATACGCCATCTCAGGTCTACAACTAATATCTGTGTCATTCTGTAAGGCCATGGTAGCCTGTCAGTTCGGAGCTCGATTCTCCACCTGCTATATGCCACAACCTGCCCGTGACCCAAGTTGATGAAAAAGAAAGTTGTAGAAACGGAGGGCGCACGCATTAAAAAAAGTGAGCAGCGATGGAAGGCTTGAAGCCACCGAATCCACGTTGAGTACCCTCACCGCAGATGGGGTTTCTGACCCGACCTGTGCACCCCTCTAAGCACACAGGCACACTAGGGAGCCCCGCCGCCCACCGACCGCAGGTTGTGACACCCACTGCCTCCCTGAGCCATTCCAGCCGAGTGTTTTTGACACAAGGCCATGGGTCAGGTGATGATCACTAGGTTATTTGGGGTATATGTGTTTGGTGAATACATTTGGCTATAGCTACAACTGCGGACTATTGAGCAATAGACACTGTGCTCAGAGATAGCGACAAGGTAGACTAATCCATAAGCGCTGACCTATCATTGGCCAATTCTGCTTAGTTGATACGTGCCACTCTTGTACTTAGGAGCGACACGGACATCACCAAAAGTGATGAAGTGAACAGAGGTTGCCAGCTGCGCGTCGACGCCACCACAACGGTTTTAGAAACGTTGGTCACTGCCACCACCACTTAGGACAACAACAGCCGAAACGTTTTACTAAACGGCAGTTCACAATAAACATTTCTTGCGAATTAAAGCTTGTCCGGTGTTTGGGGTTTCTTCTTGTCTCATTTGATTTTGAAACTGCGCTTTCGAATATCAACGTGAAAGCGTTGAAGAGCTCGTTTCACAGAAATTCCGGTGTCGGCGTCGTGCGTTGCGTTGCGGAAAATCAGTGTTGCCCGTGAACGGAAATTCAACACAGATACAAATAAATATATATTTAATAAGTAGGGCAGCTCCGTACTAGTGGTGCGAAGAATGAGGTAGCAGCAGAGCTGGTGGCGCTCCCCTCCTCTTGATCTTCACCTACCTATTTCTTTTGTTCTTTCTCTCTATTTCTTTCTCTTCCTCGGTCTTTCATTCTTTCTCTATCTATCTTCTATTTCTTTCTCTCTATCTTTCTTTCTCTCTATCTCTCTTTATCTATAGCGTCCTCTTTCTATCTTTTTCTCTCGCTCTCTATATCTTTTTCTTTCGCTCCACCTTTCCTTTCTGCTTTTCTTTCCCTTTATTTCTGTCTTTCTTTTTCCTTCTATGGTATTTTTTACTCACTGCCCTCTTCCTCACCCTCACATCTGTCCTCCTATCCCTGCCTGCCCTTTTCCATGCCCTTGCTATACAATATCATACAACGGATACATACAACGTTATGCAGTGCCTGCAACTAGCGTGCCTGCATAGCTGAGTGGTTTAAGACGCTCGCCCTCGGATGGTGTGTACGCGAGTTCAAATGTCGCCTCGCGAATGAATATTTTTCCCTAGAATTTCTCTCTTTCTCTATATTACTTTATTTCTCTATCTCTCTCTCTCTCTCTCTCTCTGTACTCATCGTCTCGCCCATCACAGTTATTGCACAGCTTGTCCGAGGACAAGCTGTACTTAACTAGCGTGCAGCAGTGAGCTAGCCTCCTCCGGTCTATTTTCACTTCCTTTCATAATGCAACTAAGTAGAAGGTACTGGCTGCTTTAGGTTTAGTTATGTTTTTAAAGCGCGTGGCTATTCAAGGTGTCCAATAAAGTTTCAAAAAAACAATGAAGTTTCACCACCACCATTCAAGGTGTCCCGCGGTCTGCGGCACAGAAACGTATGATTTGGCTTGGCGGTCGCACGTTTTTTTTTTTTTTTTCAGAGCACCTTAATTAGGAGGCTGACGGTAGCTCGATAGGCGCAAGAGGACAAGTAAATAAAAAGAGCTGATGTCACTGTTTCAGCACGTACTACAGTGATCACAAAGGAGAATGCTGTTGCCGGGCTTTAGGCTTGCTTACGTGTGCAATTCAAATTACATGTCTTTGAGCCTGTGTATCCCCTAGCATAGCACAGCCATGCACAGCCATTCACAGCAATGTACAGCAAGGGGATGAGCAATGAAAGTGAAGGTGAGCAGGAAAGAAAGGAGAAGGGGAGAGGGCAAAACATGGCAGCGCCTTGTATAGTATAGTTTAGCGAGTATATGGGAAAGGGAAGTGAAGGTGAGGAGGAGGAAATAAGGAGGTGAGAGGGTACACCATAGCGTAACCATGAACATTAAGCATAGCAAAGGGTGGGAGAGAGAAGGGTGAGGAGGAGTTATTTCATGGTTAGGAGACGGGAAAGAATGAGAGGCGCCGATGTGAAAAGACGTAAAGAAAGAAGTAAAAAAAAGAGGAAGATTTAGAAATAGAGAAAGAAGGAAAAATAACTCTGCTTCCGCCATGTGGTGGCGCTTGCATGCCAACTCCGCTTTTTACTCAGATTTCACAGGCGTGGAACGGGCTAGAATTTTATTGCGATAGCAATTATATGGACAGTCTCGGCTGGATTTTGCCGTCGCCGTCGTCATGTACCGTATATGTATATGTATATATATATATATATATATATAAAAGCCCCAAAGAAAAATAATTCAGAAAAATGCTTCCGAAGCGCGGAATCGAACCAGGGACCTCTTGCTCCGCAGCGAGTGGCGCTAGCCACTACGCCACGAAACGCAGATCCTCCACGTAGGTAACGGCGAGCGTTATATACACACCCTTTACCGCTGGTCGGACTCAGAGACGGCTGCGCTTATAAGCGTTTCTTCATTACCAGCGAGATGGCGTTAGGAGCACGACGGGCGCATTTAAAAGTCGTCGGCGAGCTCGCTCGCTTCTTCTTCTATTTGCGCAGGGAGAACCTTGCCCTTCCGCTGTCTGCTCGCGCGGTTTTCTTGTGCTGAGGGGAAGAGGTATGTTTCACGCTTTCACCGTGATGTCCGCGCTCATGTTACGGAGCGTACAAAAGTCACTCGAGCTCAAGGGACGCCGCTAAACGAACAAACAGAAGATGAGCGCGAACTATCAAGTATCACAGCTCGACACTTGAAGCACGCTAGTTTCCTTCGCTGCTTCGGCCGCCTTTGCAACAGGAGCGCTGTTCAAACTGAGAGTATCCATTGGCGAGCGTCACTTCATATAGCATTAGTTTCTTGCAATCGCATTCTTTGCTTCGGCCTTGCGGCGAAACTGTGACTTTTTTATAGTCACGCCGGACCGGATCCTGAATGAGTTAGTTGCTATCCTTACTTCGCATACCATTCCAGTTTGTTCCTATCGCATTCACTGCTTCGTCCTTGAGGCGAAACTGACTTTTTCTTTATTGGTTGTTGAATTGTCTCATAACAGTTTCCGCAAGGATGCATTCAGCCGCTAAAGGTTATGAAGTGTACCGTAATGTTACTATACTCGGGGACAACTTTCTGTGGCGATGAAGGGAAAGCTACAGAGACACAATGCACGTATCCCACCGCTAATGAAAGTAGTCCCACAATTGCGTCCGTATTTTCTGCGTGAGATATATATAATAATCCTTCATTTTCTACATGTAGCTTTTTGAGACGGAACGCAGCGCACACAAGCGAGATATTTGTATTTCTTTTACTTTACACGTTGTCACTTTGCGTTGTTGCGTGCTTGAAAAAGTCGCGCCTTTTACCCGTACCTTAGACGATAAGCCGCGTTTGCGTCGAAATGCAACGCTAGCCACCACTTTCCACGGAGCTACGAGACGCGCGCCAAACTGGACTACTTCGCGTAGCAGTACATGTGCACACGCTCCGCCCTCGTAGCTTTCCCTTCACTGCCACAGAAAGTTGTCCCCGGGTATAGTCATATTACGTGACGTCGAAGCTCGCAGGTGACCTATCATAGGTGACCTATCGGTACACGACTCTACCGCACATCCTAGGTTTACAATTACCGTGCAACTCACGTCGTCTGGTTTCTATTTTATTTAAGCAAATAGCATTACAGAATAAAGGTCATATATGTTTAACAAAACAAAACGCAAAAAATAAATTGTTTCTTTCACTGTCTTAAATGTATGAGGAATGCTTAAGCATAAACGACGCATCTGACCCATGCAACCAAGTGTGTTGATCACGTATACTGCAGACATTCAAACTGCCATACAACCGGCTCTAGCACCACTACGTCCTTGGTTACAGGTATTGTTCGCTGGCCTATGCACAAGTTACTGGTACAAGAAAACTTCCAGTTTCGTGCACTATATATACATATTCACACGATGTTTCACGCTTAGAGCTAGGGCACTCCTGCAGTACAAAGAAATCTCGACCATTTTGTCTTATTGTTCTAAACACACAGTCCCTATAGTAGAGCACTGGGAAACGTGTAGCATATCGTTCCAAACACGTGTCTATAAACCATCATATGTCTGTGTCTTGGTATCCATTTGTGAAAGGCGTACGCTACGTGTGTTCGTTTTAAATGCGAATGCATTTCTTAGTCGGGCTATGTCAGGCGTCGGTGTCCGCGCGCCTCTCCGCTCTCACTTCCTCTCCCATAGCAACAACTGCGGGCGCGCGCGCTTATCCTCGCCCCTAGCAACCGGAGCAGGTGGTGCGGGCGGAGTAGCGGAGAGTGAGTGGAGAGGAGGAGCGCGCTCTGGCGTGTGAGGGCGCTCGCATCGCGGGAGCTCGGCGGAGCTCCCGCGTGTGTGGAGAGAGTGTAGGAGAGGGTAGGTGCAGTGCTTCGCCGCTCCTTCTCTCGCCGTTCGCTCTCTCTCCTCCCTGCGCCACCGCCTCAATGCAGTGCGTTTGAAACGCGTTTGTAGCGTTTGTGCTGCCTTGGCACAGCCTGAAAGCAGCGCGTTCTAAACGCGTTTGCGCTGCATTGAAGGCGGTGGCAACATCCTTGAGGTGATTACGAACGCACGTAGGAAGCGTTCGTCGAAAGAGGCGCCCAAAAGGGAGACACTTGAGCGCGTCGATGTGTCCTGCTTTACGCCATTAAAATTACAACTCGTGTACTCTCGGCGCAAGAAATGCACTCGCAATTCCTCACGATTCTCTTAGGGCAGGTGGGGGCGTTGCTTTGGTTTTATGTAAGAATTACATATATAGTAAGAACTCCCGTTTAGGGAACAGCTCACTGCTCCCCCGTGATAGTGTACATAGTACTGACGAATCTTTCTATGGATAGGTTCTGGGATTTTATGCTTTCCGCACGGAAATACCACTAGTGCCCTCTAGGAAGCAGTGGAAGAACTAATGCGTGTTGAAGCATTTTGAAGGGTTAAAGTGGAAGCCCTGGCAACCTCTGTGAAGTGGCGCAAAAAACTAATGTGTCAGAGTGGAAAAAATTTTGTAACCGGAGCTTAAGTTTCCACCCGAGGCAAGTGTTTTGACCACTACACTACACATCCACGCTTGCAAAATGTGAATATATGTGAACCAAATGAATGCATTGTATTTTCTACAATCGTGGTTAGGACACTCGAATAGTAACGTTCCTAATAGGAACGACGAATTAGAACAGAAACGGGAATGTCAACGGCGCCCGCGGTTGTTTCGGAGCAACTGCAGAAAAAGAATACGATAAAAAAGGTCCTAGGGCATCCATATTTTTATATCAGACGTACGGTTTATATTGCCCCTGGAAAGTGTCTTCCCAACAATCCGCTCGTGATTTGACGTGAAGCTGACTTTGAGGAAATGGGCTTAAGCTTGGTTGTTTTAAGCTGAGTTTCCCACGTTGTGTTTTGAAGTAAAGCCTACTGATAACCTCGACGGCGGTGTCATCGTCGAAATGTCGAGGTAGATTCTGCACAGGGGTTTGAACACTGATGGGTACGTTCGCAACCTGGCCTTTGATACCAAACAGGCACCAGCCACGGTGGTCTAGTAGTTATGGTGCTCGACTGCTGACGCGGAGATCACGGCAACGAATCCCGGCCGCCGCGACCGCATTTTCAAAGGAGGCGGAAATTCTTGTGGCCCACCATGTAGCCTAATTACATTTAGGTTCACGTTTTTTTTTCTACAATCCCCCCATCTGTATTTCACAAAGATGGCAAATAAACTTATTATTATTATTATTATTATTATTATTATAACTCCAGCTGGTCGAAATTTCCGGGGCCCTCCACTACGGCGTCCCTCAGAATCATATCGTGGTTTTGAGACGTTAAACTCCAACAAGTATTATTATTATTATTACCAAACTGGCCCCCATGTCACATCTGTGCCGCGTGCCAAACAGCTTGGCTGGTCATACATCTTCACAGAGTGAAGTGGCATATAAAGATCTAACGACGCAGCAGTTTAAGGGGCCGCCCTGGGACCGTCGCGTTGCTGTCACGCAGGACCCACATTTGAGACACATAAGCAAAGTAGGTTGCACGTTTGGAACGCCAGCTTTTGCTTCCCGTGAATGCCAGCGACGCCGAAGAGCTAATTCGTCTGTCCGAGCCAGCGAAGCGACAACGAAACGCCAGCGTCGGGAATTAGGCACAGATCTACGGAAGAGAGAAACGGAGGCGAAACGCCAGCGCCGGGAGCTAGACGTACCGCGCTCGGAGCCGCAACCAGCAGAAACGCAGTATAGACAGGTGATCATAGAATAGAATATAGATAACCGCATAACAAAATAGATAATCACAAGAAAAGAACAGAAAAGTATAGAAACAAATTACATAATCACATCAAAAGAACAAAGAAGAGAAGAGAAGAACAGACATGCACAAGAAAAGAACACAGAAGAACAGAAAAGAACACATAAACGCTACACAAACATAAGGGAAACACCGGCGAACAAATGCTCCACATTTCGTGGAGCTTTCACTTGGGTTGTAAGTAGCTTAGATTTTTAAAGACGATAGTCTTTCTTGGGGAACTTAAACACACAAATTTTAGTCTGTCTTTCTGTCTTTCTGTTTGTCGGCACGTCACTCGATTCAGCCCCCCGGCCAAAGTTGAACCGCTTGCCCAAGGACCAGCCGTCTTGAACGGCGACTAGGTTCATACTTGTGTACATTGTTGATCAAAGAGCAAACATTACGCATATCTGAGGCGCAACACCACTAGGTAAGTATTAGGTGGTGTGTTCCTTTAATAGAAAATACATAGATACATCATTCTAGAGACCCTAGATTCTTAAGCGGCGCTGAAAATGCGACTGCGCTGAAACTTGCCTTCCCCCATGCCCTCTGCACGAGCTCATTGCTGTGTTTCTGTTTCGGTTCAGTATTGCACTGTACAAATGTCATGGGGGGTCGCTCTGGCATTCCTGTTTTACCCAGGCGACGTGTAAATAAAAGAGTGTGTGGAGAGTACTCGTTGAGTGCGGACGTTTCTTCTGCTTCGGCGCTTTGCGCCAAACCGCGTGTTCGGGCTGGCTGGCGTCTCCGCCGGTCGCGTTGGTCACCGCCGGTCTTCGCCCGCTGCTGCGCCGGGACTACCAGCCCGCAACACAGCACTCATGTTTCCCGACGTATTGCTAGATGGCGTCCATATCTCAGGCAGCGCCTCTTCTATCGTCTTTAGACGACATTTTCAGCGAAGCACGCAGATACGCGGCCAATTTTTTCTAAAGAGACACTCCTGAACGACTTGTGTAGATTACACAAGGAACAGTTCTATACAGCTCTGTCACAAATTAATGCGTAATACTTTAAATAATTTCCATTCCCTCACCCTTCTTTTTATTTTATGTCGCCCAAAGATGTTTATTTGCCACGCAGTCGTTTTAGGCGAATACATAAGGCAGCGTGTGAATAATTTAACAGCTACCATGCACTTCGTCTTGCATCAACCATCGCCAAAAAGTAAATATTGCACGCAGGAATCTTGTCGCCTTTACATACTGATTTCTCCCCCTAATGAGCGAAGGTATGATACGCTGAACGTATGACAGAGATAACAGCTTAAGTTGTAGCGCCAGGTGGGGCACTCGCGCGCAGCAAAGAGTAACATCGTTTTTTTTGTTGTTGTTGTTGTTGTTGTTCTTGTTGGTTTTTTTTTTTTCAAGTCTCTTTTGCTGTACCTTGATTTTGTGTGTGACACACAGGCGATTGGAAAAGCGGCATTTGGCACAGAGCTTGTAGGCAGTACACCCACGCTCTGCACGAACTAGCCGCCTTATCGTCGCCAGTTGCGTGTGAGACGCAATCAGCTGCACTTCTGCATCAGCGCTAGGGACGCGGGAGGGCTAACAGTTAGCGTGACCACGGCACCATTTCCACTGTGTTGTTGACAACGCTTCGGTTTCGAGGCTATTCGCCGCGCCCTCTCACACTGCTCACGATCGTACATGCATATGCACATGAGCCAAATACATAGGCACATTCATATAGAGGGGTCGGACCCCTCCCCCCCTCGGTTCCCGCCTCCGCCATAATAATGTCGTCAACGGACCTAGGTCAGAGGGGCCAGCGCAACGCGTTGATTGTTTAGATGGCTTTGGCACTAAGCTGCATTGAGGTCTTGGACAGCGAGCTCACTTCAGCAGCACCAACGACTCGTGGGTTGCGATTTCGGACACATGCAGAAACCTCGCGTGCCTCGCTTTGAGTGCCAAATAAAGATCCCAAGGTAGTCAAATTCATTTGGAGCCTGCACAAAGGCATGATCAACACTAGATCGTGACACTCACAGGCGGACTTGCAAATACGATTGCGCTGAATCTGGCAATTGCAAGTAAGATGACGTATGCATTACAGGTGGTGACAGCTGTTTAGGTGTCTTTTGTTGTTATTGTTGTTTTACTCAATAAGGAGCGATGCGCCATTATCCCAATCATTCCCACTTGAAAGGGGAATGAAAAAAAAAATTCCGGCCGATTTCACGCAGTGTGGGTATCGATTTGTTGCGAATCAGTCTGCGAGTAGCAGCGAATGCTGCGTTTATTGGCTTTGAGCCAAGTTTTACGAGGCGGACACCTTCGTGCAAAGTCAGCAGTTGTGAGCATACCATGAGATTACCAGACACGTCGACTATACTAGTGTGTTTAGGGTAGGTTATGGTCTGACGTAACTTCGTACTCACGTAACAGCATAGACGTTACTTTTAGCGACACGAAGAGTAAGCAGCGTTCGTTGGCATATTCCTGCGGGGAAAATCAGGCTATTCCTAGTTCAAATGTGATGTTTAAGCTTGCTCTCCTTGTGGCGCGGTTTAGGTCTCTATCGAGAATAATAATATCTGGGGTTTAACGTCCCAAAACAACCATATGATTATGAGAGACGCCGTAGTGGAGGACTCCGGAAATTTCGACCACCCGGGGTTCTTTAACGTGCACCTAAATCTAAGTACATGGGCCTCAAACATTTTCGCCTCCATCGAAAATGCAGCCGCCGCGGCCGGGATTCGATCCCGCGACCTTCGGGTCAGCAGTCGAGCGCCATAACCACTAGACTACCGTGGCGGGCCTCCATCGAGAAGCGACGCTAGCCCTTTCAGCCCTGGATTTTTTTTTTTTTTTTGGCCGGAGACATTTTTGTTTTTGTGCGTGTTCTCCTAATAGGTAGGACCTCAGAAGACCAAAAACGAAAAATCGAGCCAGTGGTGCAAGTATTTAGGGATTAATTAGCACGGAAGGAAATTAGGTCATCAGGACTCAGTGGTTGTGAAATTAGTAAAATTGCTTCTTTATTTCTGCTACTCACTAGTGTACGCAAAATGTGAACTACGTCTCATTTCTCCGTGCAATACTCCTTGAAACAGCTTCTGTACGACGTCCCAAAAACGGCGCTTACCCGCCTCTGTTGACCCACCTCGGCGTCACCCATGACTTCGGTCAAGCTTCTTCTTCTTTGCGGCTCCCAGCTCCGCAAACATGTCGCAACTTTGGTGTCCATCACAGTGGGGATCATTGAAGTATTTCCTCAAGAATGAGCAGTTTTGGTCTCATTTCCGAGGTGCTAGGGGAACTTTTGTGCGGTGTCGTCAATTGACGACGCCAGGGCCGAAAGGGCTAGGCTAGCGATTGCCAAGGCGATACGAACACTGTCCGATTATGCTATCATTTTCTACTCTTGAAAGAGAAGCTCAAGTGTCCACCTAGTTAGTATATGGTTCATGGAATATCGTCGTGGCACCAACGCTAGCTAGAAGTTAGCACTTCTATATCAACGAGCGAGGATCGATTTCCCATGAGGCCTTGTTCTGTATTTTGCTTACGAATATACAACGCTAACTTCAGCTTGAACTTCAACATTATTATTCTTCTAGTACAGACTAGAAACGTAATCGGGGGCTAAAAGCTGCCGTCAGCACCTTGGAAAGACCTAGGAGGCGTTGCGCATGGCAGCGCGATGACAGTAAACATTTTGGCAGAAACCTAACACATAAATTTCACACGTAGATATATGATTTAAGACAGGATGTTTAACATTTTGTCGTAGCAGACTGACGGTGCCACGCCACTCGTTATCTCTTAGCTCTGCATCGTACTGAAATGCCCATGCGTTGCGGCGTGCCTCCACTCTTCCGAGAGAATAAACATCTTTATTTACAAGGCAGCTAAGGAGAGGCTCCCTTAGGCCCGCATACACGAGGCAACCTTATCCTTATCTCGTGCTTTGCTTAAGCTTCTGTACACTGCACTACAAAATCGGCAACATGGTAAAATATAACTACAAGATTGGTTTGTGACTACCGGCCTACTTTGTTTCTCAAAAGGAGTAAAGGCACAAAACCGATAAAGGAAACGCGCGATAAGGGTAATTTCGGTTTGCGATTCAGGGCGTTATTTCAGTATTCCTTTTGTTCGGGAAGTGTCCTGGGCCCTCTCGACCAGCCATAGCTGATACTCGATGTTGGAACTGGTCTCTCTCTCTCTCTCTCGTCCAAATACTAACGCAGTAACACTTGTGACCATACGCCATCTCAGGGCTACAACTAGTATCTGCGTCATTGTGTAAGGTCATGGTAGCCTGTCAGTTCGGAGCTCGATTCTCCACCTGCTATATGCCACAACCTGCCCGTGACCCAAGTTGATGCAAAAGAAAGTTGTAGAAACGGAGGGCGCACGCATTAAAAAAAGTGAGCAGCGATGGAAGGCTTGAAGCCACCGAATCCACGTTGAGTACCCTCACCGCAGATTGGGTTTCTGACCCGACCTGTGCACCCCTCTAAGCACACAGGCACACTAAGGAGCCCCGCCGCCCACCGACAGCAGGTTGTGACACCCACTGCCTCCCTGAGCCATTCCAGCCGAGTGTTTTTGGCACAAGGCCATGGGTCAGGTGATGATCACTAGGTTATTTGGGGTATATGTGTTTGGTGAATACATTTGGCTATTGCGACAACTGCGGACTATTGGGCAATGGACACTGTGCTCAGAGTGAGCGGCAAGGTAATCCATAAACGCTGAACTGTCATCGGCCAATTCTGCTTAGTTGATACGTACCACTCTTGTACTTAGGGGCGACACGGACATAACCAAAAGCGAAGAAGTGAGCAGAGGTTACCAGCTGCGGGTCGACGCCACCACAACGGTTTTAGAAACGTTGGTCACCGCAACCGCCACTTGGGACAACAACAGCCGAAACGTTTTATTAAACGGCAGTTCACAATAACGATTTCTTGCGAATTAAAATTTGTCCGGTGTTTGGGGTGTTTTCTTGTCTCATTTGATTTTGAAACTGCGCTTTCGAATATCAACCTGAAAGCGTTGAAGAGCTCGTTTCACAGAAATTCCAGTGTCGGCGTCGTGTGTTCCGTTGCGAAAAATCAGTGTTGTCCGTGGACTAGAATCCAAGGCAGATACAAACAAATAAATAATTAAAATGTAGGGCAGCTCCGTGCCAGTGGTGCGATGAGTGAGGTAGCAGCGGAGCTGGTGGCGCTCCCCTCGTCTGGATCCTGACCTCCCTATTTCTTTTGTTTTCTCTCTCAACTTCTTTCTCTTCCTCGGTCTTTCTATCTTTCTTTACCTATGTTCTATTTCTTTCTCTCTATCTCTCTATCTATAGCTTTCTCTTTCTATCTTTTTCTCTCGCTCTCCATATCTTTCTCTTTCTTTCGCTCCACCTTTTCTTTCAGCCTTTCTTTCTATTTATTTCTCTCTTTCGTTTTCCTTCTATGTTATATTTTACTCATTGCCCTCTTCCTCGTCCTCACATCTGTCCTCCTATCCCTGCCTTCCCTTTTCCATGCCCTTGCTATACTGTATCAGTACAACGTTATGCTGTGCTCTACTAGCGTGCCTGGATAGCCGAGTGGTTTAAGACGCTCGCCTTCGGATGGTGTGTACACGAGTTCGAATGTCGCCTCAACGACAATTTTTCCCCTAGTGTTTCTCTCTTTCTGTATATTTCTTTCTTTCTTTCTCTCTCTCTGCACTCGTCGTCTCACCCATCAGAGTTATTGCATCCCGCGCCGGAGAAATCGGCATTCATGTTTTGGTAGTGAAGCAGAAGATGAAGGATGAAGACGGCCATGAAGAAGAGAACTATCAGAAGATGAGGAAAAAGCACAGCTTGCCAGAGGACAAGCTGTGCTTGTCCTCCGACCCGCCGACCAAGAGCACTGCGAGAGGAAAGTGTGATATATAAAAGACGCATTTGCAACGCCACCACAGTGAGTGACCATAAAGAAAAAAAATTGACCGGGGTACAATAGATAGCATGCTGGGCATCTGCTGTCGCGGACTGCGAGGTTGTGGATTCAACTCCCGCTTGTGGAACTCTTTCTTCAAGTTTTGCTTTGCCATCTGATCGTGTTCATTTTTTCGACGTCATTTCCGTGACGGAAACACGTCCCTGAAAGCTTGGTGAACCCCGCCATAGAACACTTTGATGTTAAAAAGGTGATGTCGCGTTTCAGTCAGTCCGCTGTTCCAAGTCGCGCCTCCCGTTGGTGAGCTTGTCGTTGTAGTTGTTGTCGTCGTTGTTGTTGTTCAGATACCCGGCGTAACCCACCCCGGAGGATTGGCCATGAATCGGAGGTGAAACAAGAAGAATCGGCTTCTTGTCCTCTACTTACTCATTCGGGCTTACCTACTGCTCCCTTTTCAGGTAACCTTTACTACCTTACCGCTGTATTTCTTCATCGTTTCTTTTGAATGAATGAAACTTTATTTACGAAGTCCAAGAAAGTTGATTCGGGACGGGCCTTAGCCCCGGCCTAAGCATCGGCCGCGAGCCCTCAGGTTCGGCTGGCCTCCTCGGCTCGCTGCACGGGCTCCTCCCAGCGCGTCCTATGGTTCGAGACAGCCTCCTCGGGTACTTTTCAAATTCACATTTTAACCACACGATTACTAAACCTCATGCTCTCCTTGAAGGGCACAGGACCACGTCAGTACCGTTCCCTGAATGTGAGAAGCGCAGCGCTGTACAACATAGATAGCGAAGAAGAAGCAGACGCGCTCAATCAGCGTGACTGTAGTTACAGAACAAGAAAACTTAAATTCAAGAATCAATGGATTTATTCACGGGAGATCATTTCTAAGCCCTTGTCTGATTGGTTTCAGGGCTGGTTGTTCAATTTGGAACGTCCATGTTGATTTTGAAATTCGTGTACTGTTAGCACGACTACGTAACAAATATGCGGCTTTAGTTACTTTAGACATCGCTAAAGCATATGATACTGTAGAACATGTTATTTTTATACATCAATTGGAATACCTAAATTATCCGGCATACACATAGCGTGGGTTCAGAAATTTCTTGTGGACAGAAAATTCTATCGTTTTAAACGCGGCTTTTCATCGACTATTCACACACAAACGAGAGGAGTACCACAAGGCTCAGTGCCTTCCCCAGTGCCATTTATTGTACTAATGAGCACCGTTCCACGACACGAGGAAATAACTTATGTGTATGCTGACGACATCAGCGTTCTTTGCAACGGCAGATAACATCCAGACCTTATATGAACGGATGAAGACTTACCTTAATACCCTAGAGAACTGGTTCGACCACAATCACTTTCTGCTTAATCCGGGTAAATGTGCCCTTCGTGTTTTCCCACTGCAACGCCCTGTGCACACCTCACTGAGTTATCATTGTGAGGACATACCACAGGTAGAGTCTGCTAAATACATTCGGGTAATTAATGATCCATCTCTTAACAGGCGATCACACATCGAATATAGTATAGCTGGAAAAGGTGCGCGTGCTGTTGGCATGATGCGTAAGCTAAGCAACTACCGCATAGATATGAGAAGAGACACACTAGTAATGATCTATCGCATGTACGTTTGCCCTATATTGGAATTTAGTTGCGGACTTTTCTCTGGTGCCCCAGCCTACATGATCAAGCCTCCAATTTCTTTGGAAAGAGAAGCGTCGCGCTTTTGCCTCGGCCTCCTTGAGACGGTTTCTAACAATGTTTTGTATCTAGAATCTAGGGTTCTTTCTCTTTCCTGCCGGTTTCGCCTTTTGACTGTTCTGACATTTTTAAGAATTTACGAGTCACCACTACGACAATCAGAAACAGCTTTTATTTCCACTCCGGAAATATTTTTGGTACTAGATGGCCGCGATTTCACACACCACAAATTATATATGTACAACGTTTACTGGACCCTCTGAACGTACGTATCTGCGATATAAACCCGCCTCGTGATAATTCGTACCCTGCGGATATTCTATTTGGCG
Source organism: Rhipicephalus sanguineus (assembly GCF_013339695.2). Lineage (NCBI taxonomy): Eukaryota > Metazoa > Arthropoda > Arachnida > Ixodida > Ixodidae > Rhipicephalus > Rhipicephalus sanguineus. The sequence continues at coordinate 68,628,150 of NC_051184.2, read as the reverse complement.
ATATTTTTCCTAATCATGCAAAATTACTCCCCTATCCTACTTTAGCTGGTTTATTACCAAAACCCCTGCAGAGCATTGCAACTAAAGTTCTTATTGCTACAGATGCATCACAGTGTGACGAAAAATCAGGTGTTGGTACATTTAGCCCGAATTTGGATTGGTCTTATTCCCTTCGACTACCCGATTTCATACCCGTTTTTGTGGCTGAATTCCTGGCAGTGGTGCTCGCATTGCGCAAGTTAAACTCGGCAATTACATCTGCCGTTATAATCACAAACTTTCTATCTCTCTGTGCTGCACTTTCTGCTGGCGCTTACTCGCACGTAATAAAGGCGTTTCGTGCACTGGTACCCGCGCATTTGAGTTTTAAAAGTTCGAATAATTTGGGTTCCCGTACATAAAGGGTTGTTCCTAAATGAAACTGCCGATCCTTTAGCGATGTCGTCGATCAGTGGACAGATTTACCTTATTTTCCACCATCCGCTTATGAGACGGCTGCGTGATTTCGCAGGCGTAGCATTATAGAAGTCTTTGCAGACACAGTACTGACAAGGTCCACCGAATATCGGCACTTATTTTATCGCTGGCGTAGGTCATTTTGTCAAGCCCGTAAACTGGAAGTGTCAATTACTAGGCTGCGCTGTCGTGCACCGAAGCTAAATTTCTACCAACACAGGTCTGCTCAGGCACCTTCTCCATTGTGCGCATTCTGTGGTGAGCCGGAAACTATCGATCATTTCTTTCTTACCTGCAGGCGATATACTACAGCACGAAAAACCCTCTTGGAAACACCTTTACGTGATATTGGAATGAATTTATCTGGACCTGTCATTTTGTCTTTTGGAGCCTCTATTTCTGGGGTTCTCAAATGCGAAGGTTTGCGTGGTTGTGCGGGATTACCTCAATGAAACCAATCGGTTAACTAATATATATTATTATCCTTAAGTGTCGACACATGTATATAGTTTAAAGATTAAGGTATTGATTTATTTTATTTGAATATCTATTACTTACAAAAAAACAGCTTTGGATTTTTTTGCACATTTTATCGAGCGCTAAAAGTTCCTATAAAATTTGTAATGTTTCTATTCTACAACCTCTCTTATTCTAAAGTACTATAACAGTATATAAAACCACTCAATTATTGGCCATACCCCCAAACTGGGTGTGAGCCACAGTTGAAGGTGAAAAAGAACAAGATCACGTCCGCATCTCGCAAGGCAACGTGTTAGTACACAAAGAAGGCTGTACTTACGTAGCCGAAACTGGCCACCAGAGAAGTGTCACTACACACACTCTCTCTGCAGAAAAACTTAGCTCGCATTCATTACCGTAGTGCGTCACGTAAATGCTCGCCATTTTTGGGGTCCTTGCAGAGGACTTCCCACAATGTTGTTTCATAATGAGAACGTAAAGACCCATATGCGATGTGACAGCTTTATCTTATGATTTCATACGTTTATCATAACTGCAATTACTTGTGAGGTATATTTCTTTGTCGAACGGGGCAAACGTCGCCTTTCTACCAGAGAACACACTTCTTTTTAGGATGCATAGGCGATGACTTGTTGCATTTAAACACACTTGAAAAGGCGCCGAAGTTTTGCAAGGGCACGTTGACTCTGCGAAAAATTAAAAAAAGTAGTTTGAAAGTATTCTATTTCGCAATTAAAGTAGCATAACTCATAAGCACGGTTGTAGATTAGGAATTACAAATAACATGTAGTTAGGTAGTTCGAGTGAAAACAGCTGAATCAGAACGATGCTTCAGCTGCAAACAATAGCGTAAGTTCTGACGTATGATGTGGACAGGGAGCTGACAGACCATTTCAACATACGATCTTGCACCAAGCAAGGCGCGAAGTTTCTGAAAGAGGACCCTGACTCTATTAAATAGGTATATAAAAAATTTGTACACCCTGAGCGCGATTCCGTTGTTGTCAGCACTAGATCATAAGCTTGTACGTTACAACACAATATTTTGCAGATAGAAGGACCTTATTTCCTGAAATCATAGCACGGCTTCCAGCATGACTAACACGAATTAATCACTAGCGATATTAAAACTCTGGGCGCTACTAACGCTCGGGTGAACGTTTTGTTGCATGTAGGCGTTTTTAGCAACAGAAATTGCAATTACAGCCGCGATACTATGATGTTCCCCCAAGATACTGTGCAAAAACTGTTGTTCTGTAAGAAACGAATATTCGGAGAAGAGATATCTCAACGTCAGGTTTGTGTGCTTGGCGCGCTTACTGCGTTGAATTTCACTAAGGTGCGTACTTGGGCCGGTTGGTACATGTTCAACAATACGAGAAACAGCGCGAAACACGAGACAGTGAAAGAGACGGACCAAGTGCTTCAGCTGCAAACTGGCGTTCAATTTATTGTGTAGATTATTTGAAAGAACTAAAAGAAATTGGCGAAGCTTGCACAAAGCCGCGCAAGGCTTGAAACGGCGAAACTGGACGGATATGAAGACTAAGTTGTTTCTAGGCCTTAGATAGGCGATGCAGGTTGTTTCTAGGTTGCCTCTCGGTCGTGTCTAGGCTTTAGCTAGGTGATGCTAGGTTCTTTCTACGTTGATTCTCACCGCAAAGAGGTTCGAGTTACACCACGGACAATCACAGACACGACACGGATGTTCAAACTCGAGAGACAGAAACCCGCGCCGAAACCAAGCCTTTGCACCTCTCATAGATCTAAGGGCACGTCGTCTTTGGCATAGGCCTTCCATCGCTTTCGGGGTCTTCTCGCAGCCGCCGTAGCTTTTCCTGTTCCCTAGTAGCCTCTCGTTTACGCATTCGGGGTCTTCGGCTCGCCGCAGTCGCTTCGCAGCCATTTCATATGGCCTAACTGTTGCCTTCTTCATTTTTAGTGAGGCAGTGGTGAGCAGTGGTATTTACCCAATTGCTGTGGTGCATACCATTTATTATGATGATAGTTTTCTAGCACGCCGCACACACAAATTATGGCTAGCTTAAACAGGTTCGCTCTTATATAATCCAACGGATATCTAAGGACCGGAGTAGGTTCACTAGTCATCATTGCAACTGTGCAAGCAAGAAGTCATAGTCATTAATATTTCGAAAAATGTTTCCACGCCTCTGAAATGCCTCTTTTGGACGTAATTGCGTGTACTAGTAAAATATTTTATTTATTACCGAAAATAGCAATTGGAGCACCACTCTGCACACGTAGCCATAACGCACATAAGCGCGGCAAGTATCGTCAGATAATCTTGTAACGTAAAGAATATATTCATTGTGTTCTTTCCAGTTATAATCTGCCAACCATTTTAGTAGATGTATCACAATCACGTCAAGCATTTATACGAACAAATATTTCAGGCTGTACTTCCTGAGCTTAATTATGGAGGCTACAGGAGTTCTTACTAGCTCCCCAAGTTCTTTCTTAACTAAATGTATTGACGTCATTGAATTTGTTATCTTAGATTGTAGATCTTATTCAATATTACCAGCCTTAACAGAACTGCGAATTGGGCTAGTTGGATTACCAATCTTTCACAGCTAAGCCTGAGTATTGGAACACTCCACTGTCTGTTCATATCGCACATTATATCACTGTCACTCCGTGCGCAGCAGAATGAGGCAATGTCATAGATAAATAACCTATACACGGTCTACAGAAAGACATAATCTACATATTTGACAGCGGTGTAGGCGACTTAAACGCGGCTCGTCCACTTAACAAACTGAATTAAATACCTAACTGCGGATTACTACAAGTCAATCATGCTGCAAGTGCCCCCAGAAAGGAACGATGGAGCCACACTGACCATCTCGATGTAGTCGACATGCGATTATATCTGCATTTCGAGCAACTCCAAATTGCGTGAGCGCGTCCAAGTTGTGAACTATTTTTGTGCTTATTTAAAAAGTACTTATATTTAGCACTGTTTGTTTAGATTTTGCGCGTCTTCGTTCAGGTTTGTCATGAGCCGTTAGGACGTGTAGCACCGAATATTCTACCGACAACATTTTGTTTTTATTTCATCACTAAATTTTACGGTCTGTTTCCTCTGTTTCTGATGGAACCTCGAATAATAATAATAATAATAATAATAATAATAATAATAATAATAATAATAATAATAATAATAATAATAATAATAATAATAATATCTCGGGTTTCACGTGCCAAAAGCAGGAACGTGGAAGGAACGACAAAGCAGTATTATTGCAGTGTATAAGGCTGGCCATGCTTTCCTGCCATGAAGTAATTTTTGTTCCCCAAGTTTATCCAGCCATATTGACTCACTTCACTCATTATTTTGATTAAGTTGAAATTCAGAACAATAAAGGCATTTATGAATGCCGGTGGCCTCATTCTGAGCCAGCGTTCGAAACTCAACTTGCATGATTGCGCCAGGGTAATTTTTGCATCATTTAGAGAGTAAATTGATTTTCCTTGTCTCTGGCTTTCCAAGAAACGTTACCGCCTCCGTTCATTTACTATTCTTCAGCGGAGGTAGATAATACTGATTTCTCTGTTGAGACTTCTGTGTCATTACCTGTATTGCTTCGGGCTGTGAGGGTTGTACTGAATTTGCTGTTGAAGGGCTTCCTTGCGAGATTTCATACACCACACCTGTCAAAGAAAGCACTGTCATTATTACAAATAAGAACGTTCTCGCTTGTATTCCAATTCCTAGAAGTTAGGCCTAGTGCAGAAATAACGAAACCAGACGCGTTTGTACGTAAGCTCGATCAGCGCACGCCGTCACTCTGAACGCCTCACATTCGTTAAAAACGCATGATGTAAATGCGTTTTGTAAATACGGTCCCTGCATACCAGAGCCGACGCGCTTTCACTGAAAACAGCCGCCAACTGGTGTTTCGGACGCCATCGCACAAGGGTTTATCGCCTGGTGAGGATATATGATGCGCTCGGGTAAACGAGGTCGATGATTACAGTCAAATATGAAATTTCATTTTCATTTAACGCTACCAGAGGCACTTTAATTAGACGACGTTGTGCAGGAAAATCACGAAATGATCACCCAAGCACACCGTGCAAATGGTTAACCGGCGAAGCTGAAACGCGAGGGCTCAGTGTTTATTCCTCTGTTAATCCCAACGGTTCACTAAAGTGCTTCTCAATTATAGCTTACGTTTGTCGAGGAATCTTAGTTGGTGTCTGCCGCCCGTGTGTTCCCTTCTTCAATATAAGTGGACCAGTGGTAAGCCGTGGGATTTGCCCAATTTCTGTGGCACGTGGGCTCTATAGGAACCTTTTGTAACATAGCACGGACGAATTATGGTTTCGCCAGGCCATATAAAGCTTCGCTCTAGAAGTCGACCCGATCCGAGCGGTCGGTATCGTCAAATTCGATGCACTGTTACGTTGGGCCCCAGAATTCTTTGTGGCACACGCCACTGTGCGTGCACCTGTCTGCCGGAATGCTGCCTGCCCCGCACCGGCGCTTGCACGGGGCACAGCTTTTAAAGACCATAGTATTTCTTGGAATACTTGAACGCAGAAATTTTGGTCTGTCTCTCTGTCTCCCTTTAATAGACCGCCCCCCCCCTTTTTTTCGTTTTTTTCTTTCTCCTTTTTTTCTTTCTCCTTTTCCTTTCTTTTTTTTTCTTTTTCCTCTTTGCAGGCAAGGCTACACTCCTCTCTCGAGTTTTCTCTTTCCAGGCTGGAATCACCAACAGCGACAAGCGCCACCGCTGGACATGACGTCAACACTAACGCTTTAAAACTAACATGCCAAGGATGACAAGGCGCCTTTGACAAAGATAGGTCCACCTATCGAAACGTCGGCCAGCCTGCTCTAAGGCACTTTCTCCTATTTGAAACCTATTCCAGTCTGTCTGCCAGTCACACGATTCAGCCACCCGGCCAAAGCTTAACCACTTGCTGAACGCCCAGCCATCTTGAACTGGTAGCTGCGTTCATACTCCTGAACATTGTCGATCAAAAAGCAAATATTACGCCTATCTGAGGCGCAACATCGATACGTAAGTATTAGGTGGTGTTCCTTTACTAGAAAATACATAGATGCGTAATTCTAAAGACCTAGTGTTTCTTAGGCTGAGCTGAAAATGCGATGCTATGCACGAAAAAGCCCTGCAGAAGACTATCGTCTTTCGACAACATTTGCAGCGAAGCACGCAGATACGCGGCCAATTTTTTCCTGGAGGTGTGCTTACGCACACGTGGTCACGTACGCGGAACCCGGTTGCGAGGAACCCGACGGAGGTTTCACGAACACCCCTTTCGTGTGCGGTGTTTGAAAGCGTGTGAAAGTGCCGCTGGAGATGACCTCATCGATACAGGTGATGCTTCTACCTGAACACAGCCATCAGCGCCTTCAGGTGTTCAAGGCAGTGAGAGCCGAGGTCATCGACCTTTCACCTACTCCCCTCCCCCTCCTTCAGACTCTTCCTCCCCGCTGGCGTTCCGTTATTCGAGTCGTCGGGGCGTGGTGCGTAAACATCTTCGCTGTGTGGTGCACTGGTGTTCCCCAATTGGACTTCTCGTTCCTCCCCCTCATCAACGAATGTATTGTGTGGCCCATTACCTCCTTTCTGGGGGCGGGGCGCTGTGGCGGCAAGACACCGGATTGGCGGGAGCTGCTGACGCTGTTTTTCGGGTGCCTCAGTGTTGCCAGACTAATGCTTATAAAAGCCGACGACTTTTGTCGTAAATGCGTTGAGTTGATGCATTCGTTCACTCTCTCACTCGTAACTATGGAAATAAACATACGTTCCTCTTTGAATGTACGCGCCTCCTCACTGGGAACACCTCGGCTATGCGGACGGCCGCCGGGAGCCAGGTACCCTAACGAGACCCGCCGAACCCCACACTTTACAGCACTTAATGTTAAATTGCCTTCAATGACATCGTTCCCCCTATATAATACGAAGATCATCGCACTGCTAACCCGAACTAGCCATCAAGCAGAGGGCATGTTAATGTGTATGCTGACCGGTAAAATGGCACTACGTGCTATAAGACACGCTCCTGCTATACTCGGGGACGGCTCATCTTGGCAGTAGAGCGAAGGCTACAGAGGCGGGGCTTCTGCACTTTCGTGCTACTCGTCTAGTAGTGTGGCAGCTTGCAGCTTATTTTAATTTCAGTTTCGCTTTTGCTTGCTCTAAGGCGTTTAGAAGCTTTAAGGCGTTTAGAAGAACATATACATGAAAAATGTGAATGAGAGACAGAGATTTCGATTGCTCAGTATACACTTCAGTGTCACAGTGCGAGAAGATTTTTCTTGCAAATCTATACGGTGAGCTTGCTGCGCACACGGAACCCCACACATATCAGGGACGCCGTGTTTCCTTTGGAAAACAGGCGTGCAGAAAGCTTGGTGCTCTCTAAGAAATCGAAAGAAAAGGAAGATATTCTTGAAAAGTGCGCAATCATTTTTCCTTTACCTACGACTTCCCGTAACCGTTCCAATCTCATAGTAAATAAAGCAATATTTATTTGAGCAAGGCACACGAAAAAATTATCAATAAAATTAGGTACTATTTCTTGACGCGCTAGCAGGCGTGCGTTTCGGTTCTGTATATTCGACAGCACTGCCAAGAAACGTTGCCCGCGAGTATAATCCGATAATGGAAGATTCACTGCGTGCCACTAACACGTGCGCCCATCCATTTATGCCATCTGTTTGCACAATAAATGCATACTCCTTTCTAAATGTCACCTGCTAATCCCCCCCCCCTTACTGTATCCGCAGCATACAGAACACATCGCTAAAGATATCTCGTTACCAAGTGAAATATTTTTAAATGCTTGGAAACTTCGTGACTGAACATAAGCAGGAGCACGCGTTCCCATGCAACAGGACCAGCAGTTCCTTACCATTGCGTTGGCGATGAAAAATAAATGCTTTCCCGAGAGCTCTTCTAAGCCAGGAAGTCGCACATCGCGAGTTTTGGACGTCTTCAAGAGGTGTTCATACGTCTAAAAAAACGAGCAGTTGAAAGCATTCTTAGCGCTACCGAAAAATAAGAAATCTTCTCTTTCACTGCTTTACATCCAAACAATGTTGGCAATCCCATTAACAGCAGCAAAAACTCACAGGGGCCCCTATGCATTTGCCTAAAACGAATCAAAGACGAAAGCCGTCTAGTTTTTTTTTTTTTTTCAGTCGATTTAGGGCGCCTTGACGCGAGCCTTACTTCGTACAGGCTGATGACAGCGTCCCACTGTTTAACCCATTATGTTAACTTCACACAACACGATAGCTCCACTGTTTGACCCAATATGGGCGGCGGCGTGGTCAATCGGTGTCACCACCCTTTGCGAAAGAACACTGGCTTCTATACGCCCTAGATATATTGATCTTGCCTCGCTTCCCTCTGAAAGCTTTCCGCACCTAACGTGGTTTCGCACTGCCTCCGGAATCTGCCCAACTTTGACCAAGTGACTACGCCATGTGGTGACGTCATGGTGACGTCACAACTTTTTGCGATCTGCGACGTCATACGTGACGTCATCACGTGACGGCGATTTTTTACATCACTTGCGTTGACGCCGACGCCGCGGGACACTGACGTCGACGGTCAATTTTCGCGTTTGGAATGGCATCTAAGGCTTTGTTTGGCCTTAAGTTCCTCGCCCTCCATCTTGTTTCCCTAAGAAACCGTTGCAACGCCCTCAGAGAGGCTAGAGTTGAAGTCCGTGTAGGCCAGTGCCTAAGGGTTTTGTGTTCTGTCAAAGGGCGGTTGTCCAGCTGCACCTAATGCGGCTGAGAGGGCTACTCCTTCAGAGTCAATGTGGTTGCACTAGCAGAGATAGTGCGCGATTTTTTTCACTGCACCCGACGTTGAGTGACTATGTTGGTGTGTTGCTTTTGCAAAGTGTTATTGTGATGACGTTTCTCTCGTTCCTCGCCCTAAGGACCTTGTCTAGCAGCACATTTACTTTCTCAGTCCTAGCGTAAAACGACGCAGAAATAATAACTGTGGCTAAATATCTTGTGCCTCTTATCTAAACGTTACTTTGACGTGCCGAATCGAAGGGAACATTGCGAATGTATGCCAGCAGACACGTCACTTTCCTTAACGTTGCCCTGGCCGACGGTTTTGAACCTTAATTCACAAAATTCATCTGCCTAAATTCTCAAGAAGTAATTCTAAAGAAGTAATGAGAACAGTATGGCGACTGTAAAAGAAGGAAAGTTGAAGGTAATTAGCAAGCTGCCGCTGCAACTCAACGGAAGCAGCTGACGCTCCCTTTGACAAGTTTTACGGGTGGTTACAGTCGGAAAGTTTGTCGCACATTTCTACTAACCATCGAGAAGGTGCCATCAGAGGTATTAAGCCGTGAATCGTCGCTACGCACCTTGAACGCAATCCTAATGCCACCGTTGTCGGCGATGTTCTCGCCTACTGTATTCTTGCCGTTGAGCTTGAGAACAGTTCAAAAGACGGAGGAAACAATAAAAACTTATTTACTTCGAATATATCAGGGCGGCAGATAAGAGTCTATCAACGAGTCAACACTTTATTTTTTTTTTCGTCAAGTGACCAATTGTGTGTCAGAAAACAGAGTTAACAATCAGGCTATAGGACAAGGCTCAAATTACGAAGCCATACGATTGGGTAGGGGCACTCTGCATAGGTCTTACACGTCCCGAAGCTTTAAAACACAAATTTCTTGGCCATCATAATACCTGAAGTGTTTGTAATACGCAGTATTTACGGACAAAATTAAGCCATTTACAGTGGTCTGCCATAAACTAAATTTATTAAAGCGTCATATTCTTATTCGATCGCATCTACATCACAACGCCTTGCAATAGTTATCAGTAATTATGTTGATAAGGATGATTATCATAATCACAATGATAATGGTTGTGCTGAGGATCCTTATTAGCTTCCTCCTTTAAAATGGGTGACGAACGGGCCTTTTTGAACGTTGCACGATTGCAGCGAAAGTAGCCTTTCGTTACAATCACGCATTACCCCTTCTATCATGTCAAGCATCCTGGTTATCTCTTTCGTTTTTAATCGTAAACGTTAACAGCGCCACCTGGTATTCTCGCACGGCTGGTAATACATTCAGTGTTTTTTTTTCTTTTATCGCTCTGGCTAAACGCCATTGCCTGCTGCATTTTGACACCGTGTCAAGAGTCGCAACAATGAGTTACTGTAAAACGCACGTGAGTATATAAAGCGGGTAGCTGTCGAATGAACGAAGCTAGTACATGAAACAGCTAAACATGATCACAAAAATGTCGGACAACTATGGCGATCTGGCAGCGTGGGCTAAACGGTAAGTGAACATCGTGATCGTTCGGCAAGTTAAAAAAAGGCGAGGTGATCAACAATCAATCACAATGAACATAGTGCAGAAACAAAAAAGAAAGAAGAAAGGGGAATTAGAAATACCTGTAAGTATATTTCTTTTGGGCTAGGTGATGAATCAGCTATTAGAAGAGAGCCACAAACAGGCTAGGCTAACCTCCCCTCCGCAACCAACGTTACTAGAACAAACTCAGTTTCAAAGCTCCGTATCTCCGCCAGCGGAGGAGGGTGGTCCGAACGGCGGTCGCGAGAACTAGCGGCGCTGCAGTTCCGTCTTGCGCCACTATCGGCGCGTCGTCTGCTGCCACGGCATAACGCTGCGGTCCGCCGCGCAGTTGCTCGCGGCAACTGCGCGGCAACTTTCTTATTGCACTAGTTAGGTGGATACTTAGGTGGATATGCATAAGGTCGTCTGTATGCATTGGCCCGCGTGCGTTGTTCATTGATTGGCTAATAATCGATGTTCGGTCTATATTGCCAGGCCCACTTCTTGTTTTATTTTGATGTATTCGGGTTTGACCAGGAAGGACGGTTATCGACGCTCGACGCTGTCCGCGAAGCAGTGTTCGAGAAGTTTCGCGATTGTAATAGATCGTTTTGGTAAGATTGCGCGCTGCACGCGAATGTTCCAGCTTTGTCGAGAGATAACGCCGCCACCGATATCGCTGGAAAGTTCGATAGCGCCTGAATAAAAGCCGACGCGCTTGACCGCTTGTCAGTTGATCGACGGTCGACGCTCTGTTCGCTGCTATCAGTGTATTGCTGTAGTTTGACCTTTAGTTTCCCGGCCACAAGTTCAGCCAAATAAAGAGTTTCATCTCGGACCTGCTGACTGCTGCCTTCGTCGACGTCACGACCCTGTGACAATATTTGAGCTGTCTACATTGCGCTTAACTTCCAAGCATAGGAGTTTCTAAGCGAATGAAGGTTTTCAGAGTAATTTTTATAACTACCACCACAATTTTAGCCGCTGCCGTCTTATCTAGACCAAGAACAACCCAACACGTTTGTAAAAGCCTTTATAGTGCACAAAGAAGCGCACTTACTCGAAATACAAAAACGTTCTAGAAAAACAGTACTCATGTTTCTACAATTTATTGAAAAAAACTTTCTCGAAAAACATCACCAATGCTAAATTGCAATGTTTAGAAGACACGTTTTCGCGACAGTTAAAGGGATACTGACCCAAAATCGGAAAATTTTACGAGAACTCGGTAAATGAAATCTCAGTGTGCGATTACATCGAATAGATGTCGTCTCTGAGCAATTTTTTCAGCTGATAGTTGTATTTTCGGTGTCTCATCTTTCTATGTCGCATCCTTCTACGGTGCCTTAAACAATTCGAACAGATCGGCCGTGATGTGAGCACCGAGCAGTTATTCGCGCGTACTCTGTCGCTAGAAGAGTCGTCAGTATTCAGCTTCAGTTTTTCAACTTCCCCGAGCAGATGTTCTATGCCCGCAGCACTCCTTACACTGTACGACAGCCGTTTGCGTTTCGTGCTGTAGCCGTTCACTACGAAGTTAAACTGCACATCAACTACAATTATCTTTTGCACAAGTAAGTTTCCGTTCCCGAAGCAAAGTGTGGGAGTGGGCTAGTTGGTATTCCATTATTAAACTGCTCAGCGCAAAAAATTTGACACGGTACACATAGAAAAGACGAGGACCAGCGCTGGTCCTCGTCTTTTCTATGTGTACCGTGCCAAATTTTTGCGCTGAGCAGCCCGGCGAGTATAAAATATTACGCACATCTTGTTCAATACCTCGACGTAAAATCTCTCGAAAATCCACTGCTTTGAACGCATAGCAACAGCTGACAACTGATCGAATGTCAGTGTGATGCAACTCTCAGTCTCGGTAGCGTATATAGGTAATAGCCTGCCTTTCGTTTTGCTGTTCTATTTCTGGCGGCTCCTCCAAATTGGGCACTGGGCTTTCGCGGGACGTCGTGCGTTTTGGGGGGGATTTGCGCCTAAACCCTGAACATCTTGGCTTTAAAATGTGGGGTGGAAGTGCTGGGAACGAGCGCAGCGCGGCACCTGGCGCGGGTTCCCACTTTCCACGTGGGATCAAAACTTCTTGTCCCGCAACGACACGACGATAGTGCTTTACAATGTCGTCACTCTCAAAATGAACGTCACAGACCTTGCATTTCGCAGTAAGCTTTCTATCTTTGCTGCAAAGCTTGAATGGCGTAGGGTCTTCTGCAAGCCCGAAGAAGTGTCGTGAAGCGGAGTCATCGTTGCGGTAGCCGCCCTCGCAGCCCGGCGCAAAGCAAGTCGGCATACCGCACTGTGAATCTGTTCGCCCTCGTTACGCTTCGTACATCATGCACGTGTCTTCGTACAAGACGCTAAGCCTGGTCAAGAACAGTCGCAAAAACGACGAGCTAACAAAGCGCAGACGACGCTGTAACCCACGTGCGCTCGTACATCGGCGGCGCCGATCACAACAAGCGCCAGCCGCGGGAGCTAGACGTGACTGCAGCGCCACTAGTTCTCACGACCGCCACGCGGACCGCCTCTCCGGCGGAGCTTTTAAACTGAGTTTGTTCTAGTAACGTTGTCCGCAACTGCCCCTTACGTCCTTGTTTTTCTTTTTTCTAACTGCTTAATTTCCCCTGCAGTATAAGCTGCGTAACGTTTTTTTTTTTCCTTCTCCACCACACGAAAGCCTGTAAGATTAATCTACGCATACGCACAAAAAAAGCGCCAGGCCTGCGCTGAAACCGCAGCACAGTCACAGCGAAAGCTAGAAGAGCGGCGTTTCTAGAGCCCGTTGTAAGCTCTCTTGGGGCTACAATACAAGTACACTGGAAGGGTACCCACTACGCCATAAATCACAATTTTTGTGAAGTTGGGAAGCACCTACTAAGCCATTATTCGTCATTCTGCGGAGAAACGAGGCACCAGCCACACTTTTTTTAAATTGTGCTAACAGCGCAAAGTTAGACACGAGACAGAGAGCAACGAAGACGAGCGCTGACTTCCAACTAAAATTTTATTGCGAACAACAAGCAATTTATGAAAAAACGACATGCGATAAAAACCGCATATGATAAATGATCGACGCCCCCTCCGAAACACGAAGCCAACATGATCAAGCACTTTAAAGCACCAAAACGGGAACAGCCTGTCACATGAGCGCAGAAAAATAACCGTTCTTCCGTATATTCATGGCGTATCCCACAAACTGAAGAAAATAGTAAAAAAAGTGGGTGTTGACGTGGTCTTTTCGGCTCCTAAGAAACTTTCACAGCTTTGTGTTAGGACTAATACTGTTGCTAAGGCGCGTAGTTCATGTAGTATTAACCATAACAAGAAGTACGTTCCTTGTTCAAAAGGGGTAGTGTACAAGATACCTCTGTCTTGTGGTCTGTCTTACATAGGGCAGACAGGTAGATGCCTGAATATCCGACTGCAGGAACACAACAACAAAGTGAGGAGAGGGAGAGAGGGCTTTCTAGGTGTGCATTGCGCACAATGCGGCTGTATTCCGTTCTTTGAAAAGACGGCTATATTAGCAAGGCATCCCAACGAGAGTACAAGACTCATCATAGAGGCCGCAGCAATCGCTGAAGGTGGCTCTGTTAGTAAGCCTTCGATAGCTTTGACTGATAAAGAACTTGCTTTCTTGCACCCACACATGCGCTAGGTTTCTTTTTGACAGGCTGTTCCCGTTTTGGTGCTTTAGAGTGCTTGATCATGTTGGCTTCGTGTTTCGGAGGGGGCGTCGATCATTTATCATATGCGGTTTTTATCGCATGTCGTTTTTTCATAAATTGCTTGTTGTTCGCAATAAAATCTTAGTTGGAAGTCAGCGCTCGTCTTCGTTGCTCTCTGTCTCGTGTCTAACTTTGCGCTGTTAGCACAATTTAAAAATATGGAATACCAACTAGCCCGTACCCAGACCTTGCACCAGCTACACGTCTGTGAGGCATTACGTGCACTTTGTTGACGCGACGACTGATGACGATGAAGAATTATGGCTCAGCCCTTTGTAATGGGTTGGAAGCTTTAAACGGCCCACCAGTTATGTAATTTGCATTGGGTGACGCCCGGTCGCTATTTCCCTCTCCCGTCATGCTGTATAACATACGTTGACGTGGAAGAAAGACGGGGAGGGGGGGGGAGAACTTTACTGAGACCCCAAGAAAATGGATCATGCGCTTATGGGCTTCCTTGGCAACCAATACAAGTACACTTGCGAGGAACCCACTACGCTATAAATCATTGTAATTTTTGAGAAGTAGGGCAAGGCACTGTGCCATTTTTTGTCATTCTACGGAGAGCCGTGGTACCTGCTAAACGCATGTAAGTCATTATGCGCACTTTGTTGATGCTGTGCCTGATGACGATGAATAATTATGGCAGAGCCCTTTGTAATGGGTTGGAAGCATTCAACAACCTACTCGTTGCGCAATTCGCATTGTGTGACGCCTGGTTACAGAATTCGCGTTGTGCGACGCTTGGTGCTTATTTTACTCTTCTACCACGCTATATTGCATATGCTAATGTGGTTCCTTCCCGACATGAAGCCTGTATAGGACCTTTTTGCAAAACAGTTTCAAGCACCGGCATGGCTCAGGGGTTGAATACTGGGCTCACACGCAGAGGGCCCAGGTTCGAACCTCGTTCCATCCTGGAATTTTTTTCTTATTTCGTTTTTTTTTTCTTATTTCGAGCGATACTGGTTACGGACACCGGCGGCGGCGGCGGCGGAGAACTACGGCGCCAAAAACGGCCGGTGAAATGATCTCGTAACAGCTTTCGCTGTAAAACGAGGCAAAGGAAAGCAGCTGCCACCCTGGCTGTTTCAATCACTACGCTGAAAAGGACGTACACTTTCTCTTTATATAACAGACCAATTAGTAGTAGTGCTTGTCTTCATCGTTATCATCATCATCGTTGATCATCATTAACCTATATCTTATGCCCTGTTCAGGACGAAGGCACCTCATATACCAACGGCTTCCAATTTGACCTGTCCTGCGCAAGCTGGTCTCATTTCATGTCTGCAATTTTCTTAACTTGATGACCCTATCTAAGCCTCTGCCCTCCTCGGCTACGTTTCGCACCTCTTCGTAACCAATATATTGCCTTAACTGTAATTTTATGTGCACGTGTGCATGTTTGCGCCGTGTATCTTGCAATAAATGCTGCGGGCATATCAGAAGGCAAAGTTAGCCGGCATTCTACCATATTTCGAGAGCTTTGGCACGGCAGGTAAAAACTTATTTACGACCGGCGAGTTTTAAACTTTTATTCACAAGGCTATAATTCACTATTGTTCCCGTCAGAGCAACAATACTCCCATGCGCCATAGCTTGCTCCTTCGAGAGCGAAATCATGTCACAATGCATTCGCGTTCTTTATGGCACGGTTACAACTGAACAGACCTAACACAAAGGAAAGGTGACCATATAAAGTTCTCTGACATAATACATATGTCACGTATGCAAAGCTTAGTGCAGCTCCGCAGCGATTACAGCGGCATTTCTATCGAGCTGCTGGTGAAAAGGTGTCCGTATGCATTCAGAGCGGCAGTTATAAATGTCAAGGGCTGCTGTATAATAACTTCGCATCGACACACTTGTTTCTCTGCATAGAGCACGAGTGTAATTGTTTTTGCATAGCCTTCAATGAAACAACACACATGCTTTTCGAAGCGCTGTGAAAGAATTCGGACAGAAAGCGCTGTCAGTCCACTTTCCATCTACAGAACACCTGTGGCAGAACCCTTGATATCAACGCAGGATGCCTCCGGCTCGAATTTCTGACCTTTATTATTTGCATCAATCGCAATTTTTCGCTCACCGCCAACGCCACCGACGCCAGAATTTCTACGACACGGGCTCTTTACCGTTATCGCGTTAAAATAACCGCGCCTACGACACTTCCTAATGCTAAACAAAGCAACAAAACCTTACAGGACTCGATATATTCGAGAAGCCTACACTGCCGCTGTGCCTGTCAACATAGCCTCCAAATAAATGCTCTAGCCTGTAGTAGTTCTTGACATCTATAAAGTTTTCCCGCTAGATTAGAAGAATCATACACTAACAGAGCAGAAATTCACGTTTGCAATGGAGCCCGCGTCCCGTAATCTTTTGTCCCCTAGTGTATATTCGTCCAGACGTTTTCAAGCGCTTAAGAACGCTCTGGCGACGCGCGTCAGATTTTACGTTCGCGCTGCCGCTGAAAACGTTGTAGTGGTGGTGAACAATAAGCAACACAGAAAGCAAGAACAGAGCTACGCCTGGTTCGCTCAGCACGTTGTCGGGCATCGGCAAACAAAAGACTGGAGGTCGCTTGAGCTTCGCCTCAAGAGTAGAACGCGATAGCGTATTTGAGCCCGTGCGCATCGCCTTCTCCATCGGTAACCTCGCTTCACTTCTCGATGGGCACCTCAGCAATGCCGCAGGGAAACGGACGACTGTGCGCGCAACATTGGCCGTTTAAAACTATCCTAGAATGCCTATTGCAAGTACTGTCGCGAAGTGCCCCCTACGCCATAATTATTCTTTTTGGGCCATTTCACGCCAAACGTTCCAGCCATTTCAGCGACCACCTCAAATGTACTAGAAAAAAAAAAATTGTGCTCATTCAGTGCGTTGAAAACGGTGAATTCCTGGAACATTTCGGAGAGACAAAAATGTTTGGTCACGTGGGAGCCTTCCGAGCTCCGCGGAATGTCGTTTGAGTGTGGCTTGTCAGAAAAATTATTGTGGGAGTATCGTTTCTTGCTTCAATACCAAGTTTATTCTAGATATCAGGCTAATGCGTTTGTGTAAGGCGTTTGAAGCTCAATTAAATTACTGCAATTTTTCTGCCATAGACGCCTCCAGAAATTTCGCCAAAATGTTCTGTGTTTGTATTTCTTTCCCTTATAATATTGCGATATGTATGTATATTTGAGTAATAAATACTTACTCTACGAAAGGTATATTTTTCGTTAAAAATATTTTCAGACGACTGAGATTTGAAAATCTTACGAGAAAAAAAATCACGATTTTGAGAAAATCATCATTTTGGCCCAGATCGAGATGCAATTAACACCACGTGGTGCTCCAATTAAAAATCAACTTTGTACCTCAATCGAAAGCAAATAAATACTTCTTATTACCTTACAGGCTTTGTTTTAAAAAGAAAATACTTTGTAAAGTTCCCCACTGCCGTCAGTAGAAAAACTCAAAAATTATTTTCTTCCTCAACAAACAAAAATTGTAATAATAAACCTTTCACATAAGAATAACTGTTTATTTCTTTTCGATTGAGGTATAGAGCTGATTTTTAATTGGAGCACCACGTGGTGGTCAATTGCGTCTCAATGTGGATCAAAATGATCATTTTCTCAAACTTGTCATGTTTTCTCGTGAAATTTAGAAACATCAGTGGTCTGAAAATATTCTTAACGCAGAATGTGCTTTCTGTAGAGTAAGTATTCATTACTCAAATATACATAAATAGCGCAATATTTTAAAGGAAAAAAACGAAAACATAGAGCATTCTGGCAAAATGTCTGGAGATGTATATGGCAGCAAATTTGCAGTAATATAATTGAGCTTCGAACAAGTTACACAAACGCCTTTGCCTAATATCTAGACTAAACTTGGTATTGAAGCAAGAAACGATACTCTGAGAATAACTTTTCTCATAAACCATACTCAGACGACATTCTGAGCAATTCGGAAGGCTCCCACGTGACCAAAAATTTTTTCTCTCCGAAATATTCTAGAAACTAGATGTTTCCAATGCACTAAATGAGCACAGTTTTTTTTTTTTTTTCGAGTACGTTTCAGATCGTCGCCGAAATGGCTGGGACGTTTGGCGTGGATGCCCGTTTGCGAATCAGCGAAGTACCTTAAGGCGACCCGCGAACCTACTTCGCTCCTCACTTTGTTGATGCTTTTGTTGATGATGATGAATAAATATGCCTGAGTGCTTTCTAATGTGTGGGCCTTTAAAACCCTGACTCGTTGCGTAATTCACATGTCTCGACACCTGGCGCTGTTCTAAGCTTCTGCCACGCAACATTACGTGCGTTAAGGAGACTCCTCACATCACCTGAAATTCGTATAGGTTTCTTTTTTTTTTTCGGAAGCAGTATCAAACAATGGCGTGGCTCTGTGGCACCACACCTGTTTGCAGTGCGGAAGGCCTGGGTTCGATTCTCTCTCGAACCAAAGCCTTTTCTATTATTTATTTGCATCATATTGGGAGGCTGCTATTACCAGCTCCGGGCCCGAAGAGCAGCTATGGGCAGTCCAACGGGCCCGCGTCGCAGCAGAGAGACTTGGTCTTTCTGTTCCGACGTGGGAGCGGCCCGCAACGTGCTAGGGCGCAATCCGAGGGACCAAAATAAAGTTTATTCAACCATCCATCCATCTATCGCAAAGTTTCGCTCACGGACACCGCTGTTTGTTCACTCACAACAAACGACCTCAACACCAACACCGGAATTTTTGCAAAACAAGCCATTTAACGCTGTCGCGTTAGAAAACTAAATACGTTAAATGGTGGCGTTGTCACGCATTCAAAGCTTGGAGCGCTCACGCAGCGTTGCAGTAAATGGTCTATGACCCTAACGTCAACTGATCACCAGACGATAATGGAAGGAATTCTGGAGCAAGGCCAAATGCGAGAGTGTACTGACCTGCATCCCAGCCTCGGCATCAAAGATGTCGCCGTATTGCTTCACGAAGCAATTCGCTTTGTCCATAAAGAGTTGCCGCGTCCGCTTGCTCCACCACTGCTGCAACCGTCCGTCGCCGTCGTACTGGCTTCCTGGTATACAAGGAGAAAAAAAAACGAGCACAGTTCTAGCATCAAAACCACGGCGACTTTCCGAGCAGTCAACGAGGTTACATAAGATTTAACTTGCGAGACAAATCTTTCGTCGCGAAATTTATTTTACTTGCAGCTTTCTCGAATATTCATGTAGTGTTTTCTTTCGAAGAAGTTTCAAGAAATAGCGTGGCTCTGTAACAGAACACCTGCTTGCCACGGAGATGGCCTAGTTTCGATTCTTACTCGAACCCAAAGATATTTATTTTTATTTGCATCTTTTTCGATTATTCGGTCACGTAGAAGATGATAACTTTTCGCTCACAACCAACGACTCTGACGCCGACGCCGACACCGGAATTTCTGCGAAACGAGCTCTCCAACGCTGTCGCGTTAAAACTACGAACCATTAAATAGCTCTTAGATGTATTAGATGTATTATAAACGAGCTCTTTAACGCAATAGCGTTAAAGAGCTCCTTTCGCAAAATTTTCGGTGTCGGCGTCGTTCATTGTGAGCGAAAAATCATCATCTTGTCCGCGACCGAAAAATCGAGAAAGATGCAAATAAAATAAACAATAAGAAACTTTGGTTCCAGTGAGAATCGAACCCATGCCGTCTGCGTGGCAAGCAGGTGTTCTACCAAGAACACACTATAGTTTTCTTTTTCTTGCATGGTATTTATTACAAATACTCTTAATCTATATACATAGCGTACAAAAATTTCATGAGCAGTGGATACCAGTCCGGCTGAAACTGTAATTATTCATAGAAGCCTTTTAGCTGTAGAAGGAAAGGAGATGATTTCTAAGGGCTCGTTTTATCTTTGTTATACACAATACTAATGAGAACTAACAGACAATAACGCCAAGGAAAGTATAGGGGGTGTGATCTGTAGTATTTAGAATATAAATGTGAAGAAAGTAAAGTGGACGAAAAGATGACTTGCCGCCGGCAGAGACCGAATAGGTTCGGTCCCTGCCGGCGGCAAGTCATCTTTTCGTCCACTTTACTTTCTTCACATTTATATTCTAAATACTACAGATCACACCCCCTATACTTTCCTTGGCGTTATTGTCTGTTAGTTCTCATTAATATTTAGCTGTAGAGTCAGTTGTATGATATATGACCGCGATGATACGATTGGTTCCGCGAGTTTCCCATAGACTGTGCACACCCATTCATAAGAGCACGTCAAAAGGCATAGAACTGCTTTTGGGTGGCACGAGATAACGTATGCTGTGAGAATTGAAATCAAGGTTTTTTTTTAAAAGCCCAAGAGAGGATGGCGCCCTTACAGCAAATGATACAATGTTTCACAGTGTCTGGAACTTCACAGAGGTTACGAATAATTGAAGGTACAAAGATGCATTTGCTGCTTAACCAGGCTTTTACAGGCAGTGTTTTTGTATGCACTTCGTAGAAAAAATTTCTTGGATATTGGTAAAAAAAAGGCATTTTCTTCACACGAACAAGCACGTCATGTTCAGGCAGTCCATTATATAGAGAGCGGTAGAATGGTGCAGGAAATAACATATCTAATATATATATATATATATATATATATATATATATATATATATATATATATATATATATATATATATATATATATATATATATATATATATATTTGTTGAGCTAGAAAACAAATAATCATTAGAGAATCTGACTGTCAGAAAACGAACTGATTCGCTCACTTCACTCATGAATCCTTGCAAACAGGGAGGCGATGCAAAATTAGCAGACACCAGTAAACTTGGTAAAACATCGGCAAGATTCACTTGTGAGAAAGTTCGAAGCAGCGGATGAGCACAGTCCCGGAAATATAAAAAACGAGACACCAATTCTCTTATAAAGAAGTACACCAACCTAAGACCACCTGCACTAACTGGTCTAAAAGCATTATCAGGCCTCATTTGCTCATAGGTTGATGACCAAATAAAGGTAGCGAATATTCGGTGAACGTTCTGACTCTAAACCCTGAAACAATGCAGTATTTGCAGTACGTAGAATATTTTTGTTGCCTCGAATAGATTGCATGCTTTAGCTCTGCCAAAGATTGAGAGGTTATGCGGAATAAAGGTCTGGGCATAACGCTTTAGGCTGGGTACACGTTCCTTCCAGTAATGTGCCCTTGATCTAAATGCATCCAATGGAACACCAGGGTATTTTGGTGGCTCACATGAACATTTACTGTCCTCGAAATTGGTTGCCTTATGAGTCCATAGGCCAAACCACAGTCCCAAAATTTTGGCAAAGTCCATTCGTGCCCCAAAAATAGTTCCAAATTTTCCAATTGTAGGCACCACCGCTTTTATACTAGAAAGGTCTGTACAAGAGAACGCTAGGTCATCCGCATACGCTAATACTTTTAATTCATTCCTATAAACACTTAAACCATCAACATTGTAAGAGTGATTTACGATTAAGCATAGTGATTCCAAGTAAAGGGCAAAAGGCAGTCGTAAAAACGGACAGCATTGCTTAACCGAAAAGTGAATTAACATAATTCTACAGGTCCCGATTCAAAATCAAATGGGTCGAACAATCATTGTAGCATAGTTTTACTCCTTTAAATATGGTGGAGCCAACGTTGGCATGGTCGAGAAGAGAAAAGAGAAAAGAACGACGAACCCGATCGAACGCCTTCGCCAAATCTACTTGTAGCATTGCGAGTTGTTCACGCGAATGGGAACAATGTTCCAATACTGTGCAAGCGATGTGTATATTGGTTTGTATTGAACGACCTTTCAGACCGCAAGTCTGGTGTGCACCAATAGGTATTGACACTGCAAATTTTAGTCGGTTTCATAGCACTTTTGCAAAAGCTTTATAACTACATAATAAAATTACATAATGTAATCGGTCTGTAGCCATCAACATGACGAAGCTTTTCTCTGAGTATTTTGGAATTAGGACAGTGTGGCTTTTTGTAAAAGATCGAGGAAAGGTCCCCAGATCAAAACACCGCGTAAAAATGTCGAGCAGCACAGGGCACAGCAAGGATTTGAAGCTTTTATAAAACTCTCCCGAAACTCTATCAGGTCAACTCGCCATTGACAAATTGCCGATGTAGAGCGACGCTATTGCTTGAAAGAGCTTCGGGAAAAGAAACTATATGAATGTCATGTAGTAGAAGTAGTCTCCTTAACGCGTGTGATATTGCGTGGCAGAAGCGTAGAATCGCGCGAGGCGTCAAAACATGTGAATTGCGCAGCGAGTGAGTGTTTTAAAGGCTCACCCACTACAAAACGCTCGGACATAATTTATCATCATCGGAATGAAATAGCATAAACAAAGTCAGCAGCTGCGTACGTTCGCGTGTTGCCTTACGGACGCGTATTAGGCCCTCTGCTGATTCGCAAAAGGAAGAATTATGGCGTACTAGGCCCTTAACAACTGTACTTGCAGTAGATATTCTAGGATAGTCTGAAGCGGCCAATGTTATGCGCACAGACGTTCCTTTCCTTACGGCACGGTGAAGGCATGCACCGAGAACCGAAGCGAGGCTAGCAATTGAGAAGGCGATGCGCACGGGGCCCGATTACGCTATCGCGTTCCACTCTTCAGCCCCTCCAAGCGCCCTCCAAACTTTTTTTTACTGCCCATTCTGTGTAATAACTGTAACGCGATAGTGTTTTATTGTTATGTAACAAAAAGATCATATTTCTCGCGTTTTGTTCATTATGTAGATATTGCAGTTCAATAGATATGTCTTGACTATTTCAGATCCAATGGATATTTGTACTGCATATTTTCTTGGAAATGTCACTATATCTTTTCACTGTATCTGTATGCAGCCCCTACCGTTTTCTTCAGCACTCTGATGTATGTCAGATCATGGTTCATTTAATTACTTCCTGTTGATTTCAGAAATCAACACTGATATTTTTTTTGTTTATTGCAATTACTACAACTGCCCTTTTTTCTATTCCCTGCTGTGCTAGGATTTCCTAGATATTTTTTTATCTGACCTTCAACTAACCTATGGCTACAGGTTCGACAAGTGCTTGTTATGTGTGCATATATCATGAAATAAACATTTTGAATTGATTTCATTTGATTCGATATCGCTATCACTGCTTTGGGTTTCGCACGAAACTGACGTTTACGATTGTGTGCATGCGCTGTGGGTTCACTGATATTTTTGTAGTCTTATTTTAATAATATGTAGTTTAGAGGATGGTAGCGCTTTTATATAGCACCGGCTCGTCATTTTTACAGGTAATAGAATTCGTAAAAATCACAGCAATGAATAAAAATTACATGATAGGGCACCTGGGAGATGTCATGCAAGTCCATTCACTTGGCGACACTGAAAACATCGCCAGATACAGTTAACACTATAATTCACATAAAGTGCAGTCACACAAAAACCATATATGCTGAAAATAATACGCAACGTCCAGTCGCGAAACAACACTGAAACTTGATTATCTCTTGTCCTTTTTTTTCTCGTTCTCCTCCAGGGCAAGGCCGCACACCTGACAGTGAGATCTGAATAAATTTCATGCCTTTCTCTCATCTTTGTCTCTCTCTTTGTGGAAGTGATTATCAATTTTTTATTGGAACAACCCATATGCATGCACATCGAATAACCATGCTCACCGGTATCGTCGTATCCGTGAGTCATTTCGTGTCCAATGACTGTGCCAATGGCTCCAAGATTCATTGAGCTGATAGTGCAAAAAAGAAGAAAATAAAGGTCACTCGAGATCTGGCAAGTTGGTAAGTTCGAACAACGGTGGACGTTTAAGAGATGGTGAAACGTTAAAGTTTTAAGTGGTGACCTGGGCTAGAAAAATGCCACTGAGTAGCTCCCCCTTCCCTTCTGATAACCCTCTATGAACCTTCTTCAATAAAATTACGCTTCTTTTGATCCCAGTCTATTGCGCTAACAATTGTATGGATACTCAAGGCGCATTTTGCCGTCGGTGTCGCCGTCATGTTTTGCATAAAGTCTAGATCGTCAACATCGCCCCGCGCGTCGTGTCATATGTATAATATTCCAATTTGTTGCTATCGCATTCATTGCTTCGCCCTTACAACGAAAATGTGACTTTTTTAATCTTATATTTTTATTTACTTCGAATATTACGTTTAGCGAGAAAACTCAGTAGAATTTCGCCACTGCTGAATTTCACCACAGGCAGACAATATTCTAAAAAAGCCGCTGCAATGAATTCACTAAATCATTTTCCATATGGAAATTACCCGAGCTGGTTGGTGCGAGCATAAACGAAGTTTCTTAATAGTAAGAACAGAAATTACTTTAAGGCACATGTTTGCCCTGCAACGCCCCAAGAAATTGTCGTAGAAATTTAGTCGCGTGTTTTCACACACCGGAAAACTGTAATGGAGGCCGGAATAAGGGCCATAGCAATTTATTCGTTTAATTTACCTCATTACGCGTGCGCATGCGCAAATCGCAACTATCTGCCACGCTTTTTTTTTGCCATAAAATTTTGGGATAAAGCGAAGCTCCCTCCGCATTCCTAACAAGCTGACTCCAGTTGTCGCATCGCGCAACTTCACTGGGATGCACAGCAACGTACTTTTGCAACAGGAGTAAACCCCGTTCACTTAATTTGAGTGTACTGCGAGGGCATTAGAGACTCGTCAAGCTGTTGAAAGACAGCTTATATTCGCCGTTTCTCTGTTTCCAAAAGAGACAAAATAAACTTGATTGATTGATTGATTGATTGATTGATTGATTGATTGATTGATTGATTGATTGATTGATTGATTGATTGATTGATTGATTGATTGATTGATTGATTGATTGATTTTAAGCGCTGCCTACGGCGTCAGAGAGCAGAGAAGGATAGGTGGGAAGAAGGGAGAGTTGTAACGGAAGCCACACTTGAACGACTCGGGGTAGTCTGTCGCGACATTAACTGAACAATTTAGCATCTTTCAAAACAAAATCGTAAGGAAGGAGGTAACCGATGTTTTTAGGCTTAATAGCGGAGCTCTTTATGCTCGGCAAACCCCCGCATTGCGTTCGCAAAAGCTATCATCATCTCGTCCGCGCGCGCTCTTTTCGTCGTATTCTTCATCTTCTGCTTCGCTCCCCGAACACGTGAGCCCGGCACGCGCTCTCCTGCTGCGCCAAATTGTGCGTCGTGGAATGCAATAGCTCTGATGGACGAGAGAATGAGTACAGAGAGAGAGAGAGAAATAACGAATGAGAAAGTAAGACAAAGAGAGAAAGAAATGGAAGAAAAAGAAAAGGGACCACGACAGAAAAAGAAAGAGAGAGAAACAAGAAAATAAAGAAATAGAGATAGAAAGAAAGCGGAAGAGAGAAGGAAAAAGGAAGAGGAGGGGTACCTGAGGTAACGTCCCGTCACACTAGTCACGTAACATGTTCCCGCCAAAATCACGTAACTCTATTCACGTGACATGTGAATAGAGTTAGGGAGGGCTGCGTCTTCCTCGGGAGCCCGAACACTAGCTCCGCTGTTGGTTCTATAGCCTTGCACCACTAGTGCAAGCCGCAAACATTGTCATTTCATCTTCATATATATTTCCTTAGAGAACCCGAGGGGGTACTACATAAGGAAGTGCTAATATACAATCAATGTGGTTGTCAGGACGATCAATGTGAAGCTACATTTGATACATTATGCATGAAGCCTCACGGAAAGTTGAATGTGGCGACAATAGGATAGAATATCTATAGAGAATCTATAGAACATAATGTCTTGGTTTTCTCATTCAAATTACGCCTGCCTGGTCCGATAGTTATTTATTCTGTACGGTCACGTTATTCGAGAAAGTTTTCTAGTTTGAGAGGAAAGAAAAGGCACATTTTGAATATACTATTTATGCATAAAAGTTGTGCAACCATACAATAGAATGGGCAGTGACCCTTTCCTCGACCTCAACCAAACGAATACACTAAGAAGCCCGACGTCTTCTAATATCATATTATGTTGGTTCTACCCCTGGCGACAAGGGAAAGAAGAGCCAGGATGTTAGAGCACGAACTATGCACTCACTCTGGCACACCGTGCTTGTAGAACACGCCTTGTAGTATCGCTGACGGGAATACTGGAAGCATCAGAAAAGATCTCGTCGTTAAAAGTAAGTTGTTGAATGCTTCGGACTTAAATTTTGTACACGCAAAGCAGGCAACCACCACGCACCTGCGCCGTTTACAGATATCCGTCGACTACGCCGGATGCATCTTAAGTAGAACACCAATTCGGGCTAGTTGGTTCACATTCATTTTAAAGCCTATCAACTGCGCTAGTAAACACGAACAAAAATGAGGGAACAGCGCGCGTCCTGTGTTCCCTCGTTTTTATTGTCCGTGTTTACTAGCGCAGTTAATACGCTTTAAAATGGATGCACCTTATTTCTTTTATTGCCTTTGAGCATTCAGTACTGATGAGTATTGAGCACACTCACGCATTTCGTTCATGTCAGCACTATAAAAAGCGTTAACGAATGCAGGACCCGAGGACCACCTGAAATCAATAAAAAACGTAAGTTTTGACGCAACATTGTCTGTTGAAGTGAAGGTGAGCAGCGGGAAGAAGTAAAGTAAAAAGTCGCTTTTGGCTATAACTTGGGTTATTAATGCAAACCGGTTAAATTACTTTTTCGAGATACCCTTGTCGTGACCAAAATCAGTTGCAGAAATAATTGAAACAACTACTTATTTATTATTCTTTCTCATGAAAGGTAAAATATTCGCGCGAAAACACGTACAAACGAAACAATAAAATAAAAGAAACCTAACATCTCACGTGATTTGTGTTCTACATACTCTTTTACTTATTCGTTCAATCAGGTGCCCAACATTGCATACTAGCTACAGCGCGTAATGTTAGTGCTATAATTAAGCTATCAATTAGACCGAACTGTAGTCTGCATACGGTAAGGAAAACTTGAGCTATGGTTTTCATCTAGAGAAATTACAATATTGTTCTACAAGCCATATTAGAAAAAGTAAGAATACAAGTTTTCGCCTTAACCTAGACGGATTACAATGTAGTTTTAACGGGCACTATTAGAGACGACATTTGAGAACACAAATGCAATTGGAACAACCGTCAGTTGTCCCAAGGGCGGCATGGCTTCATTCCCCCTTCGCGATTTGTTAGAACACAATGCGTAGAATTCTAGCGCAAGGTTAAAGCTTTCTACCACCTTCAAACAAAACAGAAAGGCTTTCTTGCGCCATCGCACCCAGTACATATCCTAAAAAAACCGTGGCACTTACTTCAACGTCTTGTTGAAGGGCTGGCGCAGATCGAGGAGATCGTTCTTGTAGTCGTTCTCAGTGATCATCTCCAGCATTCTGACAAACGGTTCACGATGCCGAAAATCGTCAACCTGAAACCAAGGGACGCATATAAAGGCCACTGACAAAGGAGTTGGCATTGTTGGCTCACGTGTCTGTACAGGTGTTCCAGATAGATGGTGTCGAGCATCCACTCTGGGTAGCCGATCTTGGGCGTCATATTCTTCAACTAGAAGCCAGGGAGAGAACGTGACTGATTTTCCATTCAGTTTTCTTGTGACGCACAGCACGCGATAATTTACGACAACAATAGTACGAACGGAAGGGCGGATGGGGAGATACGTGCGTACGTACGTACAGAACTCATGGATTGAAACACAAAAACGTAGGCCTGAGTAATGCCCGTACTTTCGTTTCCAGCGTCTACAGTTCGCGTCATATCAGTTTAATTTTGACCCGAACACTTACATCTGAGCCAACGTTACCATTAGCCACCAGGTTTGCAGCGACATGACGCGGTTATGTGAGTAATTGCTCACGACATCACATCACTTCATTTTCCTTAATGTTTTCATCGCGAGAAACGGATAAGTACACAGTTGATCAAAAAATGTTGATGGGCATACGGTGGTGACGACGTCATCAGGAAGGTCATTACAGTCTTTTTGCAATCCGTATAAAGAACATAGAAAAAGTGGGGCCGTTTTAATCCGTGGCCGGGCAACTTGAAGTGGATGACTAGTGCGGTGAGATATGCGGGCCAGTGGTATGATGTAGGGATGACGAAGCGGGCAGTCGCCGCATTTAAAATAAAGAAAAAACGATGTCGTGATTCAATTCGTGAGTGCTCTACATACATACATACATACATACATACATACATACATACATACATACATACATACATACATACATACATACATACATACATACATACATACATACATACATACATACATACATACATACATACATACATACATACATACATACATACATACATACATACATACATACATACATACATACATACATACATACATACATACATACATACATACATACATACATACATAGCAGTATATCGGGCATAATGTAGCATTTCGAGCGAGGCAAGCTGACAGCGAGCACTTCAATTTCGCCCCTGATTATAACTCAAGGAACTTTAGGCGCCAGCCTTTGTATTTGTTTTCACGAGACGCGCAGCCCTCAAAGATGCTTCGGCTTAGAAGACAGTAACCACCTTCACCGGGCCACGAGGTCAATAAAGGGATGCCTTGTTCTAAAACTTTGACGGCAATAACAATGTGACCTTTAAGTTCAGAACTGTTAAAAATAGTGGTACGAGCACTAGCTCAAGCTAATAATTATATTTTGCAAAAGAGGATTCCACTTCATTTTTCTATTGTACCTTTTTTTGCAATTTCGCCGGAGTTAACAATGACCATGTGAGCTGCTGTATGCTCAGACAAACCAATAACGTTATGCCATTCGGCATTTCTAATTTAACGTGAACAACACAGAAGTCCAGCGAGGATGGAAGCTTTCATTGCTGAGAAGTCGTCGAACAAAGAATGTCGCTGGAGCCTATTAAAGCTGGAAAGCGAGCTTGTTGGCATGGCACATTTTTTTATTACTACGGTAGCCCAAAGAAACAGGACACAAGATAGGCGTGTGTCTTCGGGTGCCTTTCTTGTGTCCTGTTTCTTTACGCCACCATAGCAATCGAAAAGTCGCCGGAGTCATCGTTCCGACAAAAGGACTTGTTTTCGCCCTGACAGGTACAGTCACGCTCAATATGACTTACAACACGGTGGCCGTGGTTAAAGAGCCCCAACGCTGAACGGTGACAGTGGCAAACGTTAAATTGTTCTAAAGAATACTGGCAACTGAAACAATGCTTACTTCATTAACTTTTGCTATGTCGGCGCCGCTTTGAATTGTTTGCGGCATTTTGAGCACGGAAAACACGTTGAAATTCATATTGAGCGCGAGTGTACTGCTGCCGAAACGTTGGCTCCAGTGGCACTGCCTGTTCAACAATCTCTTATCGTTTCCAATTAGTGATTCGCCGCCATTTTCTGCTTTGTTCTAATTAGATTATGCTTCATCACTCTCTCTCCTTCCGGTCCTAATTTATTTGCGCTCCGCTGACTGTTATAAATAACATAACTCTATCTCGTTTACGAGGCTTTAAAGACTAACGCAGTTTAAATATCCTCCTCGGTACTTTCGACAGCACCAGCAGCAGCAAAACGCGCGTAGCAATCATCGCACGACATCATAGACAACCTTGCGACTGTGAAATACATTTTGCAATCGACGTATTTCGCTTTTCCAATGTTGTTCATGAACCGTAGGTTCCGCTTAATTAGGTTTCTTTTGCTTTCCTTATTGAGAAAGCCGTGCATCACCCAATTATGAAGCAAACACACGAATACCTCTTACAGCTTTTCTACAGTATTACGACGGGGTTCATGTGCCGATATCACAATATTCAGTAGTTTTCTACAGATACTTTATGTTACCCGATCCCAATACAACAAGGTCGACTGCCCTTTCCCTCAATTTAACATTTGACTACTTCCTCTACAGAATCTCAATGTGAGTATATGCCACTGTTAAATATAACTTTCAGTACCTTATACAGAATCTGAATATGATGAGATCCCACTAACCGATATCTCAATATCCATGACGACGTCATGCACTTTTTGGCCCGACTTGCCCTGCTCATCAGGATTAGTAAGAATGCACTCCTTAGCTTATATTGCAAATACGTGCCGTACCTTATGTTCCGCTTTTTGTTTAGTTGCTTTATCCATCCACTTGATCCTTTTCAATCTTTCATGAAACGTGCGCTTCATACTCTCCACAAGTTTTTCTACCTTGAATTAAGAGATGGAATAAACAACAGTCAGTGAAATTATTGAAGGCAATGTCTTGCATGCTTTCTGTGGGTATTAGGCTCTTGACATTTGATGCAACACATAATCCATACAGACTTTCTTCACTGTGAATTTGCCTGAGTAAATGATAAGATGGGCCCCGGCCTATCAGAAGTTCGAAGCAGTCGTTCATGAAGCATTTTAGGGCAACAGTATTACGCAAAATGTCTACGAGTGGTTGACTGGAAGTAGAGCGTGTGAACGTTATGTTGTTTTTCATTACCACATGCTGCAGTGCACGCATATTGCGGTAGCTACTATCACTATGAAAAAAACGCGAACAGCGGAAAGCGTGGCTTTCGGCACAGCCCAACTACGACATGCCTTGACTGTCGTTAAGCGAATCTGTGTTTTAAGACGGCGTCACCATAGCGCTAGAACCTTGCTCCGGCTGGCGCTATCGCACCGCGTGTGCTTGAAAGTGCCTCTGTAGGTACGCTATATATCTTGCAGAACCAACTAGCCCGATCCGCGACCCCTCTAAGAAATTCGAGGCACGTCTCACACAGTACCGGGGAGCATGTATTGTAATACAATTTGCTACCGATGACGAAATTACGTCGCCGTGATTTGTGATTTCTTTATGTTAGCGAATTACCCGGTAGTGGGGCATATCACATGTTTCGGTTACCCTCCAGAGTTGCCAATGTAAGTGCTTAGGTTACGATGAAAAGAAGGCTTGAAATCTGTTACAAGTACGGCTGTGGCAAAGCTAAAATCTCTCGCTATCGTCGACGTAGCGATTTCCACATTGCGTTCGATTACTATGGAGAGGTACCCAAAGCATTATGACCTGTTAGTTTTATGCATACTATGGTTGGGTGCATGCAGCCATGGTTGGAACCCACCTACAGACAGGTCTCGCAGACAAGTTCGGTGAAAGGCGGTGTGCGTACCGGAGCGTTGCGTGAAAGACGAAGATGGGAAGGACCTCCGTGGTGTGTGTTAGATTCCAACAGAACCCCTTGAATCTTCCGCCATTCCTCTCAAGGCGAAAGCCTTAGATGCTTCATCGAACGCGAAAATGGACCATCGGCGTCGGCCTAAACACGAGTGATGCAAAACATCATCATCACGTGATGACGTCACCATGTGACCTCATCACGACATGATGATGTTTTGCATTACTCATGGTGACTTCGTCATGAAGTAAGATCACGTGACGTCACATGATGACGTCTTCACATTAGATTATGATTTTGCCGAAGTTGGGCCGATTCCGTAGGCAGCGCAAAACCCAGTGAGGTGCAGGAACGAAAAAGCAGGAGAGAGAGGAAAGGCAGGTACACTAACCAGTAAAAAGAAAAGGAACTTGTCTCCTACCCTACACTGAGGTAAAGGATCAGGAACTTTGAAATCTAGATGCAGAGATAAAGAGATAGCGATTGCAGTGTCTCCGATCCTGGAGGCAGTACAAGTCCACGTAAGGTTCAGAAAGCTTTCGGAAGTGGGAGTGGGGTCATCAATCTAATATAGTGATAAAAAAAAGAACATAGGCCTTTCGACTCGTCTTAGGTGGATGCATAAGAGACCACGGGAATTTTCCTGCAAACAGGATGAACAGGCTTACGTCTTCCTTCGCGTGTGCGGTGAACTTCTTCTTGACGTAGAGACGACCAACGACTTCTTTCATCGCGGATGAAAGCAGCTTGGCGCAAGTCTCCCAGAGCGGAGGCTCCTTCATCAGTCCCGTGGAGGCCTTACTGAAGTCCAGATTGGCTGCGCGGAATCGTTTGGAAGCGTGGCTTGCTCTCATAAGCACCGCTCGCCAACCCATGTAGTTGAACAAAGCCCGCCTGCGTACAACGGTAAAACTTACGCTGAAGGAGCCCTGCAACTCTTTTACAGGTAATATTCGAACGGCTTCATTAAAAGAGTTTATTGCCTCACCAATCGACTGCCGCAAGAACTTACAGAATCCGACAAGTACGAGCGGATATACAGGGATTTGTAGCACGCTGTAAGCTCTCTCTCTCATATTTCGTCCCGACTAGCGCGCTGGAAGCTAAGCAAGAAGGGATGGCACAGGGCAAAGGAGTTACGTCATGCGTGCGTCATTATCTTGAGCACTTTCGTTCCTTTTTTTTTCCTCGAACGCGCGGGTTACTTTCAGTGGGATCGCGAGTGAGCAAGCGAGCGGGCACGTCGCGCCGTCCCGCGGCGGCCGCGGTAACTAGGCAGATCACGATGCTCAAATAAGCCAATAGCCATGCTCTTTGGGTTTATGGCGCTGCCATTCGGGTTTATGGCATCGTTTGTCGAGAGAAGAGGGAGCGATTTCTAGCTCACTTTGAGAATTAATTATGAATTCCAGGCCGCATGTAGCGCTATAACGTTTGGTGCACGTGCTCTCAGGAGCCTCGAATGGGGATCGGCAGCGTTTAATGACCATGCTTAAAAATTGCAGGGCGACTTTAATAACATTTCTGTCAAAACCAAGAAAACCTAGTTGTATCAGAAGCGTTGTCGAGTCATGGCTGTGTTTAGAGGTGGACAAAGGTGAGACTCATTCTTCGTAAAGCTTTCGCAAAGCCAAATGTAAAGATGTAGGCCTGTGCGCGTATGTTTAATATCATTCTGACGTCATGCCGCGTGGCACACCAAGCGAAGACAAAAACTCCAATAAACCGTAACACTCCGCCGAGGCATTTTCAGATTGTGCATCACCATAACTTGATATTGCTTGTGAGAACTGGAAAACTGCAGCGGCTTCCTTTCCCTAAGCGCTAAATGTATGACGCGATTACTTTTGGTGGAGAACTGTAGCGCCCTGCTCTTTTTCTGCGTATGGTAGAGTCACTAGTGGTGGAAGCTGCTGTGTTCTTTCTTTTTTCACTAACTCAATGATATAGTTACTTGTGGCAAAACTATACCAGTCTACTCTATTTTTTTTTTGCTCAGTGTAGTTACTTGTTGTAGAAACTTTACCGCCCTGCTTTCATATTTTAATTTTACGTTGTCGCAGTTTTATACACGCACAAAGATAAACACTCTTTTCTCTGGAAGCCTAAGCAAAGAACGTTTCCGTATTGAACATAGAAAGGTGAGATGCCACAACGTTCATCTGCAGTACATAGAGGGTGTTTCAGCTAAGAAGCACCAAGTATTAAAATAATAAACACAGGCGCTACGCGTCCCCAGTCAGGGCAGTGTTGCTCTGAGCCATATAGAGCATGTCAGAATGTTTTTGCCAATCCGTCAAGCTCGGAAATTAATAAAGAATGCTTAATGAACTTTCCAAATATTAACTCTACAGAAAAATCTGAAATACAAAAGTTGTAGTGCTTGTTCAGAAACATCAAATATTTCAATCTATGGTAAGATAACTCCATTGCTTAATTTTATTTTCTGGCCTTTCTTTAAAGCGCGCGAATTTTTCAAAAATACCACGGGACTGCCGCCTAACGCGCGGCGCTTTTAGTGCCCTCGAATGTAAGTTGACCGAATATCAAAGGCTGCTTCGCGCACGGGGGTCATTTGAACAGGCTATGGGTGACTGCGACAGACCAACGCAATTAACTGTGGTTAGCGCTCCAAGGAACCAGATGGCGCAGGGGCAGTGATGGTTGCTTTCGTTATTTCGTGACTTGTGCGACTGATGGCACTGATCGCCTCCTGTCAACTTTCACGCTCGATCTGTTGGCACAATCACTGCATTTTTTCTCTATGTCTTCGCGTGACCTGCACAGCTGGACGTGACCTGCATCACTTGAACATAAAGACTACCATGTTCGGGTGACATGGGGGTGAATCAATGCAAATAACTTTTGGGGCTGCTTGGGTGCACAGGATCTTTTCAAAAAACAGGGGCCTCAACGCTAACACAAAGAGTGGTTATCGTTTTATGTACGCACTATGGCACCAACCGAGGATGATTAGTTACGCAAAACTTTCGGTACCCTATTACGAAACCGGAAATTGTAGCCAAAACTAAGCCAACACAGCCTACGATAACCCCGCTTTTTTATATAGCTGGACCGCAAGTACTTCGTCGTTCCTGCAACTTTTGCATCGTAACTTCATGAGGCATTGTATTTTCCTCGGTGAATAACTCTCTCTTTTTTCTTTCTTGTAAAACTTGATTCGCGAGTTTCTTTCTTTTCCCCTCTTCTTTATTTTGTTTCTTTTTCCTAGCTTACTATTTCCCATTCTACTGACAAAGTGTACATGGTTTTCAACAGCAGTCTATGAAACGCTGTTTCTTTATATGGCACCTGCGTCGCCAGTTTCAGTATAACACATTGCTGGGCAAGTTGGTGCATTGCATTTACGGAATGTATATCCGGCCAAAATAAACGGTCACAGGAAAAGGTGAAGAAGACTGCAAAGCGGCTGGACTACAAAATGTTTATTCGAAAGAGCAACGCTCAAATATATACAGTCCGAGGTCACACGGCCAAGTAAAATTGCCTTCACATCGTCAAAAAAACCTCCAACCAAACATGCAAAGCACACGTGCATCTGCTATATATCTCATAGATTACCGAACCTTAGCCATTCTTACTACACCTTTTGAGATTACAAAAAAGATTGCATAAAAGCTTGCTCCTTTCTGCGTTGTCCCATGTCACACAGCTGTGACTACAATGCGCTTCGCCTTTCCTGGCAATGAGAAAGGCCTCAAGTATTCCACGCGCAAATTTGACGCGACTTCTGCCCAAAACCTTGATGTGATCGAGCACCAGGTCACAAATGCACTTTTTACAATGAAGGGCCAAATTCGACCCATTTCCTTTTCTTATGTTTTGTAGTGTTCACAAAGCTCCATTTACCCGACAGCGTTAAACGCAATATCGTTAATGAGCTCCTTCCGCAGAAATTCCGGTGTCGGTGTCGGCGTCATTGGCTGTAAGCGAAATATCATCTTGTCCATAACCGAAAATTCGAGAAAGATGTAAATAAAATAAATAATATAAAACTTCGGTTTGAGTGAGAATCGAACCCAGGCCATCTGCGTGGCAACCAGGCGCTCTACCACAGAGCTGCGCTATTGCTTGTAACTGCGTCGGAAAGAAACACTATATGAATGTCATGTAGTGGAAGGAGTCTCCTTAACGCATGTAATATTGCGTGGCAGAAGCGTAGAATCGCGCCAGGCGTCAAAACATGTGAATTGCGCAACGAGTGGGGGTTTTAAAGCACCACCCATTACAAAGCACTCAGACATATTTAATCATCATCAGCTGCAAAAGCATCAACAGAGTGAGCAGCTGCGTAGGATCGCGTGTTGCCCTACGGACGCGTAGTAGGCCCTTCGCTGATTCGCAAGACGAATAATTATTGCTTAGTGGGCACTTAACAAATGTATTTGCAGTAGGCATTCTAGGATAGTTTGAAACGGCCATTGCTACGCGCACAGACGTTCGTTTCCTTGTGGCATGGTTGAAACATGCACCGAGAACCGAAGCTAGGCTAGCAATTGAGAAGACGATGCCCACAAGGCCCGATTACGCTACCGCGTTCCTCTTGAAGGCTAAGCTCAAGCGTCCTCCAAGTTTTTTCAGGCCATGCGCAACTCTGTGCGTATAGAGAACTAGTTGGGATCTTCTTTGCTCAGGCTATGCTTCGGCGCTATCCGCCACTGTGGTCTAGTGGTTATGGGGCTCGACTGCTGACCCCGCGGGTCGCGGGATCAAATCCCAGCGGCGGCGGCCGCATTTTCGATGGAGGCGAAAATGCTTGAGGCCCGTGTGCTTCGATTTACGTGCACGTTAAAGAACCTCAGGTAGTCAAAATTCCCGAAGCCCTTCACTACGGCGTCTCTCAAAATCATATCGTGGTTTAGGGACGTTAAACCCCAACAATTATTATCGTATCCTTGGGCGCTTTTTCTTCCCTTCATTTTTCGTAAGAGTGTTTCCCCTACAGCTGACATAACAGAGCCTGGAAAACCCGCGTTGTTCTTAACAGTTTTCTGTATCATTTATTTTGGCTGGATATACGTTCCCTTAATGCTTCTTCAGTTTGTTGTGCTTTGTCACACATTATTGACGCTGAGGCAAAATTTATCCGTGCAGTAGGTGTCCGGAGCCCTTAATTCTTTTTTTCGGGCGCTGATCAAGTTCAATAGCAGAAATTATCTACTGGACGACCCCGAAACATTCACAGCTAGACTTACGCGCTCACTGTTTTCAAGAACTTTGTTGCCAAGGCGAAGTAGCGCTCCGCCATAATGGCCACTGGTTCATTCTCGGTCAGCGTAATGTTCACCAGCTTGAACTCTAGGTTCAGGAGGTCCAGCAGCGGCAGCTGAAAACCGAAGCACAATAGTAGTTACCTAAACTTGAGTCTTGATATGCCTCTATGAAAATATCGCCTTCAGGACGGCCAGCGCCAGCCCTCTTTATGAATGTGTATGTGTGCGTGTGCACGCGTGTGTATGTGTGCGTGTGTATGTGTGCGTGTGTGTCTGTGCGTGTGTGGGGGGGGGGGGATATAATAGTTTCCTTTAAGTGAAATATTTCCTAAAAGCTTCGCTTACGCATGGTGGGCGATATCCAAAGCAATATTCCTAAACAAAACAGTCACTAACGGCTATAATTGCACCTTGCATATCGCGAATGGTAAAACAGCGGGATCGAATACATTACTTTAGGCGGAAGCGTTTATCTTAACGAAATCGATGGCCACAAAAAAAAGAAAAAGCAGATTCCGTTTTAGTTTCGACGAGAGAGACAGCTTTTCATCTCGCGGGGAACGCGCAGGTTTGTCGCATGGTTCCTATGTTTAATTTACTTTACGATGTACACGACCAATTAACGAATTGCATCGTGCTTCCAGCGCTACAGGTGTGCTTTAAATTCACAATTAGAGCCCGCAACTCTCCACTTGCTAATCACAACTTTCTTTTTTTCATTTCTCCCGACATTCTTTACAATCTGTAACACATACTTGCGAGATCAAGATAGACTAACACTGAACAATATTTCTGCAGTTGCTAGAATTCATCTGTAACCCGCCGCAGTGGTCTAGTCGTTACGGTGCTCGACTGCTGACCCGAAGGTCGCGGGATCGAATCCCTGCCGCATTTCGATGGAGGCGAAATGCTAGAGGCCCGCGTGTTCAGATTTATGTGCACGTTGAAGAGCACCAGATGGTCAAAATTTCCGGAGCCCTCCACTACGGCGGCCCTCATAATCACAACATGGTTTTGAGACTATAAAACCCAAACGCTCGGATGGGGTTCTGTCAAGACTGCCATGCCAATTTCGGTCGAACCATTTAAAATTCCTTTCATATTGATATTGCTCACATACTTACTCCTCGAAACTTTCTCTCGAGCTCTCGCAGTGTTGTCCTCTTGTAGAGTCGAAGAACGTCCCGTCTCTCCTCCTTAGAGGCAGTCATCTGTCACGTAATGGAAGTCTTCAGTGTTTACATCATTGAATGCCCCAAAAATGGCTACATGGCTACATATTCGATACGGGGTAACTATACACTTAAGACACTAAGCGAAAGTGTATATATTCATGAAAAGCAATTAGCCCTTGTTGGTAACGTAACACGCGGAAAGAATTTTTTAATGCATAAGCAACGTAGGAGTGAGAAAAGAAAGACACAACACCTGAGCTACTAATGTACGAAGTACAGGTTGCAGCCTCCGCATATCAACGTGACATCTTCGGGAAGAGTCCGCCGCGGTGATACAGTTGTTGCGGTTCTCGGTTGCTGACCCGATAGTCATGGTTCGATACTGGCCGGGACGGTCGTATTTCGGTGGGGCTAAATGCTAGAGGCCCGTGTAGTGTTCGACGTGAGCGCACGTTAAAGGACACCAGATGGTGCAAATTTACGGAGCCTACTACGGCCACTACGGCGTCCCTCATAATCATATCGTGGTTTTGCCACGTAGAATCCCACATATTACTATCTTCGGCAAGACGTTTGCGGGCACGAAAGGCACAAGTCCGCGCACGGCATCTGGCCACAGCAATGAGCGTCATGAAGGCTGTGGGATCCCTACGCACACATACGGAATGGCCATTTGTGCCAGAAATGAACTTCACCCGGGTATACATTAGACCTTGTTGCGTGGTAACACACCGAAAGAACATTTAGTGCATGAGCAATAGAAGCACGCAAAAGGAGGGACACTACACGTGGGCTAACCAGTTTCTTGTAACTATTTTCTTGTGGCGAACAGCCCAACGCAAGTTAACTGTTAAAGGTGAGAGGTCAGCGCTGTGTTTGTCGTTCCTTCGCCTTTTGTGGTCAGCTTGCGCGCGCTGCGCTCTTGACCGCATGAAACGACAGCTGGTCACGGTTTGCAGTCGTAGCTAAGACTGGTCACACACTAGGCGACCAGTCACCTCGGCGTGATGAGCTTTTGCAGCCGTCGCAAAACAAGGCGCATTGACCGCTCTCATTCACGCTTCACCGCAAAGGGCAGTGACGCGCACGCTCAGTCCTTCCACCTACTTCGCAAGCTGGGGTCCCAACACCCCTCCCCCTACGACGCACATACATTTATACCCCTCTTTGCTCTACACGCACGAACCTCAATTCTCCTTCTGTATATACTGCCATCGCTCGCGAAGAAGGCGCGCCCTCGCGCGTTCTTTCACTCGAATTTACAGTGTATGGCGCGTCCGGAGTGCTATAGGCTCTTATCGCACCTGTACTTTAAACGAAACATCACGGCTACGGCCACGCCGACGGTGAACTTTCGCTTGGTGCGTCAGTTTACTTGCAATAAAATAAGATTACTGCGATTTGAAATCCAATACGAACAAAAATCAAGTACGCGCGAGAACACGTAGACACAAAGGGCTAACGCAAAATTTTAGAAACTTGACAGGCGAAAAGTTCCTACAGTAAAAGTGACATTGAGCACGCTGTACGTTTCAGCTGACCTTATACGCTAGTAGTAGCTGATTTCATTGGCTTTCTTACCTTGGCTAGCTGGCTCTCGAAAGAAAATATTTCTTCTGTGAGGTCGCTGACAGTAGCAGGCTTCAGTTTCGGATTCATGACATTCAGAGCAGTTCTGATCAAAGCCTTGTAAGCTTCCACGCTTCTTTTGTATTTCTTCTTCTTCGGTTTAATGAGCTCGTTTCGTCCAATGAGA
Source organism: Rhipicephalus sanguineus (assembly GCF_013339695.2). Lineage (NCBI taxonomy): Eukaryota > Metazoa > Arthropoda > Arachnida > Ixodida > Ixodidae > Rhipicephalus > Rhipicephalus sanguineus. Next base: position 68,588,795 of record NC_051184.2, on the reverse strand, counting down.
GAGAAGCCGACTTGGTCCAACTGTAAACAAGTACAATCTGTTCTTACAAACTCTAAGAAAAACGGGTGTACTTGGAGCGTCTTTGTGCCACGCAACAATAACCGTCATCTGGCTAGCTTGCGTTTCCTTCCTCAAAAGTGTGCGCTCGCTACGTACCTCTGAAAAATGCTGTTTCACGTCTCTAGTTAATCATTCGTGAGCGAAAACTACCAAGTGCGCGGCGATGAAGCAAGGAAAGCCCTCGAGAGAAATGACGATTATTGTTGCGTAGCAAAAATACGTCATTTTATTACCTTTATGAGTGTTTAAAGGATGGTTCGTTGTCCCATGGTTAATCCCTTCCAGTATACCGGGCAAGATCAAAACCTAGGCCATAACAAATGTAATTTTCTTGACTACCGCCTTACCATTACAAATAAAGTTGATTATGCCTGTAAACGGCCTACCAACATGTGCAATAAATAACTTAGCTACCACTTATCATATGCCTAACTTATCATATGCCCACCAGCTGGTCAGAATTACTACAGTTTTTAACGACGTCTTTCCTTTTCGTACATATCGTTCATTAATCTGTTGAGAGTAATAAAATATTTTTATAGCCGTGAGGACAAGGGTGTTATAGGAAAACTTGACACCTCCAAAAGTGTAAATTTTTGGGGCGTATAGCCGAGTTGTCAAAACCATTGGGACACCACTGTTCAGTTGCAGCGATGCCGGTGACCTCGTCTACACTCTAAGAAAAAAAAGAGCGTGTGTGACTCCTTTCGGGGAATCTTCACTTGCCACGTATATATGACTCTCTGAAGAGAGTATAATGACTCCCAAAGAGAGTTGATGTGCCTCTTTATAGAGAGTCATATACGTGGCAAGTCCCCGAAAGGAGTCAAAAGAATCTTTTTTTCTGGAGTGTAGGTGGAAGCAGCGATGTTGCATCAACAACTCATGGCTACACGTTCATCCAAGGCATGCGTAATTCTTACGAGGGCAGTAGTATTTCGAACTAATGAGGGCAGCAGTATTTGCAATTTGTAAGTTGAAGACTTAAAAGTAATCTACCATGGACATCCGCCGTGATAGCTTGGCAACTACAGAGGATGCCGGTTCGATTCCAGGTTCTAGCCGCCGCATTTCAATTTAAAGAATCACTCTGTGTGTCGCAAAAACTACGGCAGAATGAAAGTATTGGAATTCGAGGCTGTGTAGCTAAAAAACATTGCGGGAAAGAAGATATTCTCGCAAATTATGTGTGCCCTAAATTATTTTCGCACAACGTGCACAGCGCCCATAACAGTTGTTGTTGTTGTTGTTGTTGTTGTTGTTGTTGTTGTTGTTGTTGTTGTTGTTGTTGTTGTTGTTGTTGTTGTTGTTGTTGTTGTTGTTGTTGTTGTTGTTGTTGTTGTTGTTGTTTCTACACTTCAGCAAATCTATTTTCCTCTGCGCAGTTTCGCTTGAGTTCCTGCTTGAACGCTGGACATCTATCCTTATCAAAAACGATTCCAGTTATCTGCACGTAACAAACAAGATTGTGCAATCTCCTCGATACTTTTGGCAAGCACTGGGAAGCAAGATGTGGAGCTCTGAAGTTTCAAGATAGTATTGTGCCGCGGAATAATACTAAACTTTTGCAAAATGAGGAAGTCAGCCTGTAGTTAAACGGAAGTACTGCCGCCCGTTCATTATTATTCATGGTATAAATTTTAATAAAAATAGCAGTTACAAAATACACGTGTGATCACTCCGGTAAACTGTTATTGCACTAAATACCCATGAAGTCATAAGTCTCGGCAATGTATGAGCGAGACGAGTAAATTATCAAATAAAAAGTGGAACCCGCATTGTGTTTATAGGAAATAAAAAACAAAACAGAAACAAGAACCTTCTGAAAATCATCGCTGGCTGCTTCAAATCCGACAAATTCGACACGAAACAGGAAGCATATTTTACATGACCCGCCGCTGTGGTGTAGCGGTTACGGTTCTTTCGTGCTGACCCGAAGGTCGCGGGCTCGAATCACGGCCACGGCGGCCACGGCGGCCACATCTAGATGGAGACGAAAGGCTAGATGCCCATGTGCTTAGATTAAGTGTACGTTAATAAACGCCGGGCAGTCGAAATTTCCGCAGCCCTCCATTACGGCGTCTCTATGAATGATATCGTGTTTTTAGGACGTAAAACCCCACGACCTAATAATATAGCTAAAATGTGCCTGTACAGCGCCTCTGGCCTGTAGTATTTCTTTGCGGAGCAAAGCGTTTCCGAACGTCACCGAAATTCTTAGCAAGTAAGCTTACCACAATGATGTTGCGTGAAAGGTGCTTTGTGTCTCTTGTCACGCCCATACTGAAGAGTGGTGCCATCCCAGTTTTGAGCAGCACCGCATTGTAGTCGCCAAGGTTCTTCTTATTTTTGCTAACAAGGGGCCACTTCTCGAAGCCGCTTTCTGCTAATAACGCTTTGAGTTCGTCCAGACTTCGCCGGTCGGGGTTCTCTGTTACACGAGAGAATTGCGTACCATCAGTAATATCTACAGAACATGCGTGCACGGCATTTGTTCTAATATACACTGCATTCACGAAGCTCATTTCTTCAACTTTTATGGTTTATAATGACACAACACAGGTGTGAAATATACGAACACATACCTAAAATGGCCTTTCGTTCATATTTGTTCCCACACATACCGCAGACGTGCCGACAAACTTACGCAAGGACGTCCACAGAATAGACTGCCCATATGTCCGCAGGGACTTGTAAGCAATCTACCTTGGGTACGTCCATGAGGTAGTCCATCCTTTGGACGCACAAATATGATCTCGCGCACGGAACGTGAGGACACATAGATAAACGAACGTTCGTAAGGATGTCTCAGCAATTCATCCTGTACGCCCGCAGGTCTTCCATCCTGCGGACGTACAAATGTGACCTTGAGGACGGGATGTGGGGACACATATATAAATGAACAAACGTTCGTAAGCACGTGTCAACAATCCATCCTGTGGACGTACAAACGTGACCTTGCGGACAGGATGTGTGAACACAGGGATGGACACACATCCCCAAGGATGTCCACGGGATGAACTGTCCATACCACCGCAGGGACTTGCAAGCAATCCATCCTGGGGACGTACAAACCTGACCCTTAGGACGGGACGTGTAGACACAGTGATGGACAAGCGTTTGCAAGAATGTCCACAGGACGGACAGGTAACGCGACCTTGCGGACGTGTTGCAGTCGTCATATGCGCCTTGTAGGTTCTCCGATGCTACAGATGAACATTTGCAAGGTAGAAGAGTATGCTAGTTGGTATGGCGTGGTCCACGGCAGGCAACGGCTCTATGGATGCGGGCAAAAAGTTTAGGCCCGCCTCGTATCACTTGAACGGTAAATTTGCGTTAGACTGTCCAGATTCCTTGTGCAGCATGTACCGCTACTGAAAGATAGTACATGACTCTCGAACATTGCCTATTTATGAGCGGGTGTGCTTGTCGACGCGACCAAGGGCCACCTTGGCTTGTAGACTATTTTTTGTCTTCATCAAACTGACATAGACTAGAATTGCCCCGATTTCTCTGGCACGTACGTTATTGCCCGCGGACGGCTCCTTTGTCATATTCATAGGACCAGTGGTGAGTAGTGGGCCCTGCCCAATTTCTCCGGCACATACGCGCTAGGAGTTCCCGCGCACATAGGACGGACGTATTTTAGTTTCTCCTAGCCATATGCAGCTTCTCTCCAATAATGCTAATAATTATCTGCGTTGCGCTATTACGGTTAAGTCATAATGTCATACCAACTCGTCCCATTTGGCATTTTTGTAAGCAATAGAAAACCTTTGATGCCAGAGGCGACCCAGAATTAAAGGTAATCGGATACAACAGCTTCGTAGCTTCAACTTCTGTAGGGTACTATAAGCATCAAATGAAACACGAACTGCGGCAAGCATTCGCAACGGTACAGTGCAAACCGTCCAGTCGTCACCATCCTGTTTGGCAGAACTGCACATTCAAGTTAAACGACCAAAAGGGGTTCGCATGCCCACCCAGACTCTAGTTATCACCGTATCAGAACTAGAACCGAAGCGAAAATATCGCATTACAGGGGGATCGTGCAGTGCTCCCAAACCGGACGTGCGCGCCTCTCCGTGATGATGACTGGACGGCGCCCACTATACCAGTCCGAATGTTTGCCGCTGTTCACGTTTTGTTTAACTGCGATAGCACAACGAGAACCATTGAGGGGAAACAATCAAAGGCTCGAAGATACAGTCGCAAAGACACTGCGTTACTGTTACGTACCATTGGCCACGCAAGCATTGTACGCGATGGCCAGCTTTTGAGTGGCGCTCTGCCCCCAGCCACTGTGAACAGGTATCTCGCCGAGTATCTCTGTAAGACGATTTACATGCACAGATTTACGGCTCTCATACTGTGAATGCTGACGGATGTCACGAAAGAGCAGGCGGAAGTGACGTCAATATAAAAAAACGGCAGGTGAAAGGAAGATAAAAGCAAACAAAAAGCAACAACAAAAGAAAACACGCCATGCATACAAAATAGAGATCAATTTATTCCTGGCCTCCGATGTTCATTGTTGCCTGCGCAACCCTCTCGCTTCATGTTAAAGAGACAGTGTGTATAAATACGGACACAAGAGAGAAGTCAAGACACCTGTCTTGACTTCTGTCTTGTGTCCGTGTTTGCACGCCCTGTCTCTTTAATATGAATAATTACCAACTGGCTCAGCTCGCTGTTATTTTAATCTCTCGATTCTTTGTCTATGCGCGCTGTATGATCAAAATAAACGTTAGTTGCGAGTTAGCGCATGCCATGCGGCTTCTTCACCGTCCTGCCCGAGCTTGCGCCCTTCACAGCTCTGAGACTAGCCCAGCAACACACTCTGTGCAAGGCCCAATTCAGCCGAATGCTGCTGTGGTAATGAAAATGAGAATGTTGGCCGCATTCTCCTGGAATGCGCAAGGTACGTAAGTGGAAGAAAAACGTTAATGAAAAAGCTACCAAGTTCGGACAGGAGCTCCTTGACATTACAAAAATTACTTGGACCGTGGCCTGAAAGCAACTTCCGCAAAAAGAGAACATCTTCCTGAAAGACATCTTAGTGGACACTGTACTGTATGAGAGCTTGCGATGGGCAGCTGTGCGTAGCGATATACGAAGTGATGTGTTATTCTTTCTACTGTTGGTAGAACTTGAACAGAAATTTGTGCGTGTGAACGTTCTATTGCAAAGGGAACTCCTGCAAGCGAACTGTCCATTGTTGTGTAATTTTCGTTTTGTTTCAGTTTTGTTGTTCTTGTTCATTTTTGCTTTTCGGTAACCATTGTTTTCTGTTTTTTTCGCTGCAGAGCGTATAGAAATGAAGTAGCTGAGGTTATATAAACCTCAAACTTTCCGAAGCATGTAAGCTACAGAACATACTAATATTATGAACTACTAATACTATGGACATCGCACTTAGTGTAACGGCGAATTCATAACAGCGAGTGAAAGAAGTCGTGCGTTCGAAATGCTGCAAGCGGTCGCTTTGGTCGGAATGCGGAGGTTTTGGTAAAGTCCCTGCGTGACCTTCTCTTCAGCTTCGTGACTTGGAGTTGCAACGCTGATGAACCAATCAGCGGCTAAGTAGCGTGGCGTCGGAACGCTTATGGCAAAACGCTGGGCTAGCAATGAAACAATATGCTGAGCTAACGATGAAAGAGATGTGAACAGAAGCAACCGAGGATGCGACAAAGGGCATTGTGCCTGTCCCAGGGGTACCATTTTCGAACGGTCCATACAGCGGACTGTCCATTTTGGCCGCCGTTGACTGGGCGGAGCTTAACGAGCAGCGCACCCCGTTTCCGGTTCTTCTTCAGCAACGTCGTTTTAGCGTGACGGAGCTTCCACAACTCTCGACGCAAATTAGAGTAGCAGTAGGCGCTTGAAGGAGAGAGACACAGGAAGAACACAACAAGAGCGGTAACTTCCTGTGTCTTCCTGTGTATTCATGTGGGTCTGTCCTTCAGTTGCTTTTTAAGGGCTTGTTTTTTCTTTGTCAGACACATTATTAATGAGAACTAACAGACAATAATGCCAAGGAAATTGCCAAGGAAATGGCATTATTGCCTGTTAGTTCTCATTAATTACTGTTAGTATGTCACACTAACAAGGCTGAGCACAGCATCCGTCATATGAGCGGAACGTAATGAGCCTCAATACGGCGGACACAGCCTCCTAAGATCCACTCTTGGCCGCGCAAATCTCGGAGGCCATCCATTCACTTTGATTTTATTTATTTATTTATTTATTTATTTATTTATTTATTTATTTATTTATTTATTTATTTATTTATTTATTTACACTTCAGCCCTATTTAGGGATTGGCCGGAGTGGGGAATTACACGTTTGTACAGTATGAAAAAATAAGGCATAAAAAACACAGGAACAAAAATATAAACAAACAAAATATACCACTAGCTAAAATGAGTATTCTGTGGTCACGCTTGCCCTCGGAATAGGTTTAACGCCGTCTCCCGTTTAACGCACCTGCGCGATTACGACATGACTTGCCGCTTTTCGCAGCAACTGAACGCACCCTGATGACGTCAGGCCCAAGTGAGCATGTCCACTAGATGTACAGTTCTAGAATAGCTCCCCAGGTGTGAACATCGGCGGCCGTGAGCAGCCCCTTGGTACCCATCGCGCAGTTCTGTGTGCATGCCGCCAAACATAATTCTCACCTCTCAAGTCCTTGAGGAGTTTTTCTTCCACTTCATTGAAAGCCCCGTGCGTAACTCGGTCGCTCGGAATTTCGTTCGCCTTCTCCCATTCGCTGCACACGTACTTGTAAAAGTCGTCGCACGGCCTCACTGTTTTGCTCAAGGTCTTCTTTATTTCGTTGGCTGAAAATCATTAGTACATTTGGCAAATCAAGCGACGTACAAGCGTGTTTCCATACCCTGAAGATCGCAACAGCGGATCTTCCGGTCGTCCTCACATGCGGGAGAGTCACGTGACCTCAGCAGAAACGTCAACAATGACGTCATCCCACCGCCGTAAAAATTAAATGAAAGGTGAAGGTTTTGGCGTTACTTGGCGTTGCATAAGTAACGTTATTTTGCCAGCGTCTGTGGTGAATCCGTGTCACCGGATGGGTCAGTAATGCACGCCATGCCGCTTCGCAGTTATCGCTATTTTGACCATACAGTTTCCCAATAAGACACTAGAGGGAAATCTGGCGCTAGTGTCTATGGGAGCTGCAACGCGTGGCGCTTCAGCCAGCTTGGGAATGATCGGTGGTACACGGATTTGTCTAAGCTCCCTCCTTTCGGCTCCGTTTGGCTCCGTGTCGCCTGCAGCCGCTTTGTCACAAGACGGAGTTCAGCAAACGTTCAGCAGTTCCACTGGACCACCCTGACCTTTTAGGCTCACCAATTCAAATCGCGCCACGAAGTTCACAACGATTCATTATTTTATCTGAAACAACCGCCAAAACACAACAATAAAGAAAGCCACAAGTGCGTTCGAAGCCGCAAGCACGAAGATTAGGCAAATCCGTGTACTACCCATCATTCCCATGGTGGCTCGACGAACGCAGCGCCAGAGTTCCCTCTAGTAAATATTGTAGGAAACTCTACGATTTTGACAGCATCACTGCACAGCCAGAACCTGAGTCCAAAGCGGCGTGCCGCTCAACCAGTGACGTAATACATGACGTTTCAACCCATGCAATGTAACTCTCTCTCCTGTGACTGAGAGCGGAAGTTCCGCTATCGCGCTCTTTAGGATATGAAAACACGCGGCGTACAACAAAGTTTAAAGAAAATCAATAGCAAAATCACAAAGCAAACGTTTTTTTTTCTTCGAGAAAGGTAAAAATCATACGAGCTCTCCTCCCGATGTTGGTACCAGCAATACACTCTTAGTCGGGTCCCAGATAAAAAGCTAGCTATAGCCAGAAGACTAGACGAAAAAGATCTAGTTTCCTGGCTATATCTATCTTCTTACCCGGAACCTGATGAACACTGTTGTACCGGTTACAAGAAAGTGATATGCCACTGCTGTACGTTGCCATCACACTTGTCGTTCAATGGCACGAGCAGTGAGTGATAATCTTGTTTCTTAAGCAGCGACTTCCGGTTTGTGCGAAATTTAAAAAATGTTTCTAAATTCAAAACGAATCATTAAAAACAAAAATGCGCAAAATCGATCGTACTGGTTCAAGCTAAGAGTTATATTGGATACATATGATTTCGAAGCATAAGTTCAGTTAAGATAAGGGCCCATTAACTGTCAGGATAATTAATGAGAATATTCGAACAATTTCACAGAAGAAGCAGACGGTCTTCTTGTGAACAACAGCTGGGATCATCGCGGAACCTGGTGGAGAAAATCTCAACTACACGCTTCTTTCTACGTGGCCTCTGGGATCCGCACAGGCCGTGCGACGACACCCAAAGTTAACCCCATGAATACACCAGGGCACACCATCGCCGAGGTACCAGTAGTGCTATCAGACACTTAAGTCAAGGACTGATATCGCCTCCACTTTTTTAATGACCTTCATGGGACTTAAGGATAGTTCCAGTTAATATTTAAATGAATGTCCGTCATATTTAAGCAGCGTTCATTATAAAAGAGGCAAACCAGCAGAGTGGAGTTTGGAAAATTATTACTATTTCCTGCATAGGCTAGACCTGCACATGCAAAACAATTCGGTCCACTTTTTATTATTCTCAGAGTGGACTTGTATCCCTTAGCCATAGAGCATTCGAGATATCAGAATGGTTAAAAATGTTGCGGCAAGCAGTTTAGGTTTCGCTAATCGGCACATCTTCCTATGAACGTATCCTCATACGGTTCTTTTACTCTGTCGCCCGAAAGCGCAAGCGTAGGTAAGGTTAGAAATGTTATATTTCCATTTCTTTTGGTTCATTTTTGAGCCACCCGCACGCCCATTTATTGACGTCAGTTCCGTGACGGATATGGCATGCGTTAGTTCGTGGTACACCCCGCCATAATGCACTTTCATGCTAAAAATACCACGACCACGATTCAACAAGCTCTCCATGGACTAATAAGAGTATTTTTGCTAACAACTTGTCAGCAAAAAACGGGTTGCGCAACAAAACGAACATGCAAGTTCTGCGGGGCTTCTAAGACACTTTTTGAAGGCGCCAGTATCTGCAAAATAAAATTTCATGGAAAGTTTCGTCCTCCGATATTGCTACAGCGTTTTCTACAACGAATGCAGAAAAGTGTAGTACAAAGTTCGCACAAAATCAATATTACGGTATATCTAAGCGCATAGCTCCCACATCAGTAAAAAAAGAAAAAAAACGATTGCCCTTATACCGCCCTTTCATATGCACCTGTGGGGATGCCTATACCGAATACCAAAATAACGTTATTTCTGCCTGCTCCAAAATCATTAACACTGCAATACGAACACTCATTCTATCCAGCGTAGACCTCCAGTTTACTTTGGATGAGACAAGCTTTAGCCACGGCTGTAGCGAATATTTTCAAGGAAACAAGAAAATCGGAAATTCAGAATACGCAATAGACAGATCTCACCAGCTAGTTTCACTACGCCACCGCTGCCGTGATGCATGCCGGTAGTTGTAGTCATCCGTCCGCGCGCCCGTGTATTCGTTGCTGCGGCGGGCCGCACCGCAGTGAGATTTATTTTAACTTTCATTTATTTTCCGAGATGGGTGGATTCACATGTTGTGTTCCTGGATGCTTCAACAACAGTTCGAAACGAAAGGGCCTCGGATTTTACGTGTTCCCGAAAGAGACGAAGCTTCGGCAGCTTTGGCTGCAGCGTATCAACAGAGCTGGACAGCGTGGCAAGTAAGTCTGTCTTTTGTTGTGTTTTTTGCTGCGTTAGGGCATTTAACTTACTCAGTTCAGATTAGCCGATCGACTTGACACAAAATAAAGTGTAGCGAGGCACGTCTAAAAGTGTATTTTCCACGGTAAGCGCAGATATCTTCATGTCACAGCCGCGATACAGTCCGGCCATGTCGGCCGGCGTCTTCCGAACTTCCTATGCTGAAAAAGCTATTTCATCGCGCGTATATTTATATAAAGAATAATCGTATCAGGTGCTGTACATTTACAAAACAGGAGAGCGCGTGCGGCGTTCGAAACACTTGTGCGGCGTGTTTATCCGGAACGCGGGACTAATAATATTGATGCGATTATGGTATGCGCGTTTCATTGGGCATCAGTGCTACGGCAGGGGCTGTTTCAGGGTGTTGTATTGATCGCGCATATAACAGACAAAGCCTGTCAGCATGCCCATATCGCAAATGTTTCGTAATAATTTGTGACGATATTTTTTAAACTTGATTTTAGCCTACACTTGATCATTTACGATCTCTTGCGTACACTATCACCGGGATCACCTACTCGGCTCAGTGCATGTTGATGACGGTCACGTTAGGCAAATCGTGGAGCGAGTCGCTGGTCAGAAATCCGCTCCACAAACTTCCACCCACCACGCTAGTGGCGCAAATCCAGAAAAATCGTACTTTTTTTTATGGGGGGGGGGGGGGGGAGCTCGGTGAACAAACGTTTCAGCTTCATTCCCCAGCATGTATACCTGTTAATAGTAGATTCCCACGATTCACTCCTGGAAACTTTCTTGCATTGTAAAGCGTCATTATGTTTGGGATGACTTATTTATAATTAACATAACCATAGCCTGGCAATCAGATTCATAATTTATCATCAGCGGCTTCCGCCAAACTGTCAACATTTACTTACCGTCAACTGTTTACTTACTTTTTAATTTAAAGCCAATCATAATAAACATTTGCAACACATCAGGAGCACCCCGTAACATTTTGGAAAGTTCGTACTCTTCAGTGCTTTTTGAAAGAGAAAGCAGCTTCCACTTTTGTACTTTGTTTCTGCTCTTTGAAAGTGCTTTGGGAGGCACTTGTAAGGCATGCCCGAACACAAGGGGTGTCAGAACCCCCCATGATTTATGCCACTGCACCACCTTACCACAAAAGGACAAAAAATACGACATTTTTTGCAGGTTCTCAAAGTTCGTGCCCACAACAGGCCACAGAGTTTGCGGCGAACACTTCGAAGGAGGGAAGAAAACGTATATGGTTCGGGTACCGACAGTCTTTCCCCTTAAGCAAAAAATTATAAAGAAGCGTCGACAAATTCAAGTGAAGGTATGAAAGTCCATTTTTTATGGCAAGGCATCACTCAGCATGCACATAATTTAAACGTAGCAGCTGATAGAGTACGTTGTGACAAATAGATTATTTATTCATTACACCAGTGTGTTGACACGAATTTCTGCTACTTTTTCTATACACCTTGGAGAAGGATGATTTGCTGTGGCAGAGTTTTCCCATTAAAGGAATTTTCAAGTGCTATAGCTGTTTAAATATCTATTCATTATGTAATGAGATTTTTTCTTTACTTTCCACTGTTACAGCGCACTCTACCTGCCAACCGTGTTGAAGTGCAACAGCCACACAGCGAGGAAACATCAAATGATGAAAACAGCACCGACTTGTGCAGTGCCACTGAGAACACTGCTTGTGATACATTCGAAGAACACTCATATACATATCATGAGCACAATGAAAATGATCTGCTAAAGAGGCAGCAAGAATCCATTCACCATCTTGAGCAGGAACTAGAAAAAGCTAAAGCAGTAATTACTGCATTGAAGAAGGAGTTAGAGGAGAAAACAAAGGCTAATGCAGATTCAGCAAGGCTGTATAACCGCCTTCAGCAAAAGAACAGATGTTTGGTGCTTGAAATATCACGTTTGAGTGGTTGCCTCAGAAAGGCCTCCAAAACAAAAAGAACAGAGTTTGAATACGATGTCTTGGCTCAGAACGAAAAGAGACTGCGCTACTATACTGGATTCGCATCACGCCTGCATTTGGAGGCATTTTGGTCGCTGTTAGAAGACGACGTGAACAGCCTGCAATTTTGGAATATGAAAGGAACTGCAAATGAAGACAGAAAGTTTCTGCTGCCGCTCAAGACACAGTTAATAATTGTGCTTATGAGGCTTCGGCTGGGACTTGACGGAGCTGACCTTGCATTCAGGTGAGCTAACCCTATTCTTGACTGTCAACCTCTCTGCTGTTATTCAAATATACATGTTCTCTAAATGAAGTGGTATTCCTTAGGTGCAAAGGAAATGCAACATGTTTTCTCATCATTGTAACTTTTGCATTAATTTATAATACTTACAACATGCACATGTAAACTATCATGCTATAATGCAAGGATAGGACTTAACAAGGAATATTATTGGAGTTTAGTTTTTCGACAAAGTGACTTTTTCCTATAGCTGCTGCCCTGAACGACAAGTGCCTCCCATGGCACTAGTTAAAGGACTCCTAATCCACACAGAGGTTGAAATTGAGTCGTGTTGTTGCAGTTGCGCATGAGACTACAGCGAACATGTTCCTTTGAGAATGTTTTGAAGTAATGCTGTAATAGTGGAGTTAAACGTGTTTGATATCTAAATGCTGCCCTCGCTCGTTTCACTCTTTCCTTCACTACACCCCGTACATTGGCTCATCTCTTCTCTTGGCTGATGGTTCCTACTTGCTCAGCAAGGAGGATAAGCAGGGAGGACACATACTTGCAGGCAGACAAACAGGCTCTCTCTGCTGTTGACGTGACCAGGTTCTCCTGGTGACGTCGCAACCAATGCTGGGAATGGCGAATGACCCAGAGAGGAACACTGCATTGTTTATTTTTATTTTGTGGTGCACCTGCGGCACATGGTACTGCGGTGTTTGATACCGATGATTGTGACATTCCGAATTCGATGCATGCATTTACTTGAAATGTTAAAAAAATAACGGGGATAGTTTAGGGGCTCTTCAATTTTCATACGAGTGCCCGTCACTTCAACCCTCCATCTTCTAGCTGCTTCTTGCATTGTTTTAATATGATACAAGACAGAACATTGTGGAAGTCTCTCTTCATTTACAGGTTTGATGTGTCGGAGAGCACGGTGTCCCGCCTATGGGTAACCTGGCTTGACTTCCTACACAACAAGCTACGCCAGGTATGCAAAAACTCTTTTAATTTGACAGTCACATAATCATCGTTACTACGTTATTTGTATAAAAAGACGCCTATTTTCACATTGATGTGAGAAAAAGTCTAGTCCATGGTGCGGTACAACCTAACGGAATGTCTGAAGTTATTGATACTCGTAGGCACTTTCAAGATGTGTTGTGAGAATACGATAGATTTCAGCCTGCAATACAATATTGCCAACTAAACAGTGTATGTGGGCTATTTCAGCTACACAATACGTGTACACAGCAATACACTGTTAAAGGGAACACCTGAGCGTATGGCTGCTGGTTGACACCACGGTTAGCCGGTGGCTGCAACGAGTTTTGCGCGGGCACCATGATCACCATGCGTGGTGCTCTTCGAATGAAGCTTGGACTTGTTGTGCCTATACACAATGAGTGAAACTGCCTTGATCTTGGTTGTCAAATCATCCAGAGATTGGACTGGTTTTCTCAGAGAAAGAATACGAGAGTTCAAGTTGGAAGGGAAAGGTGTCATGCCTACAGAATCTAGCTCTATGGATAAGCCAGTTGCTAATTCCATAGATCCATATGTCTGATCGCATGAAGAAGGTAGGAAGAACGCCTCGATTTAGATGTATTCTTTTCAGCAGAAAATAATTTGTGTCTCATTTGCATGGCAGTGGACAGAAATATTGAAAATGTGACTTAAGAATAACATGCATGCCGTTCACAGCGGCTGGTTGGCAATTGTGGGAAGGGCGTTACTTGTGAGCTTTTGCTGTCATATTGGTTCATGTAAGTCATTATTTTTGTGCTGCGATGCAGTAGAGTATTTCTTTCCTCAATGCAAATAAGTTTAATAAATAAAAACGTGACACCGCAAACAAGTTTATGCACAACGTCAACTGAAAATAAGGATGTAATCATGCAAGTGTAATGATGTAGCAGTGTCACAAATGTACAATAATAATAATAATAATATCTGGGGTTTTACGTCCCAAAACCACGATATGGTTATGAGAGACCGTAGTAGAGGGTTCCAGAAATTTTGGCCATCTGGTGTTCTTTAACATGCACTGACATCACACAGTACACAGGCCTCAACCATTTCGCCTCCACCGAAGCGACCGTCGCGGCCGGGATCGAACCCGCGACCTTTGGGTCAGCTGCCGAGCACCATAGCCACTGTACCACCGAGGCGGACCACAAATGTATAAAGAAGGGATGACACCAGTCCTCTCTTAACTGAAGCGTTAATGAAAAATTTTACAAAATTATATACGAAATGGATATGTGCCAATATACTAATTATTTGGGAAACAAAGCTTGTTGCAAAAACGCCATAAACAATAAGCATCATTTTGTATTCAAGTATGCACAGTGAATACTTGAACCGTAAGTAACCCTGTGAGTTTATTGTACAAGTGTCGGCACTCGTGTCTTCACTTCTCTGTGCCTATTTGTTGCACTGCTTCAAAATGAAAATGTAGACTGACTTTCCGAGCTCTGTTCACAAGAGCAGCAGTTCGGGAGAGTTGCATGTTGTCGCTTCTCACATTGAGTACTTTTGATGCTTTATATTTTGCCATGGTGTTGTCCACACAAACATGGTTCTGTGGAATGAAGAAGCTTTTTTTTTTTTATCGCAGGATGCAGGTGCCCACATGGATGCCACCAGATCTGTGTGACAAGTATCGCCCACAAGCCTTCCTTTCCAAGGGATTCAACATCGTGGACGGTATCCTCGAATGCACAGAGATCTTCATTGAAACGCCGTCATCTTTTCGCGTTCAAAGTGAGACGTATTCGTTGTACAAGAAGCACAATACCGCCAAGGGACTGATTGTTTGCAGCCCCAACGGATTTGTGACATTTGTCTCGGACCTCGCACCTGGCCGTTTGTCGGACAAGGCCTTGACCAATCACTGTGGAATCTTAGATAAATTCACTCCTGGGCGCAGCATCATGGCCGATAGGGGATTCACTATTGCAGATGAATGTAAGACACGTTCGTTAGGTCTCAACATTCCTCCTTTTATGGGTGGACGGCCGCAGCTGTCAGAAAAAGACGAAGAGGAAACAAGACGAATCGCAAGCGTGCGAATACACGTTGAGAGAGTCATCAGGAGGGTGAAAACCTTCAGAATACTATCACAGATTTTCCCAAACAGTATGGCTGAACAACTCAACAAAGTGTGGCAGATCTGTGCCCTGTTGTCTAACTTCATTGATTCACCTTTGCTGAAAACTACACCCAGCTGAACACTAGAAAAACTGCTTTTTGAGATGGTCAGGAAAATTTAGACATTGTCAAAAGTTAATGCCAAACTCTTGTTTCAGTGGCTGCATTGTGTGCGTCTCTGCTCCTTGATCTTCCCGTAAAAATTTGTACAGCAAAAGCTTGTTGATTCATGTCTCACAGGACCGAAAAAAATATCCGAATTAACTAAATTCTGAACTTTCGAAAGTATCAAGAAAAAAATTAAGTGTGTGTAATGCCAATACACTTCTATTTTCTTGACGAATAAGTAAATCCTGCACTTACTTTTCATAAGAGCAGTTTAAAAGCAGTAATTTTCGCCACTTGTGACCTTGTCTACAATGTAACCGCGGCTCACGACCTTCCTGTCTTCACTAACCCGAAACGTGCTAACTCAAAATTAACTGGAAACGTTCCCATACGGTTCACGCTGATGGCAGTAGTGATGCAGATTGCACCACCTCGTTTCGGTTGCCTGCGAACACTGTTGTCGCTCCTTTGCACCACACGATTATGGTGCTTCGTGTGGGGTGCACTTTGAGAATCGTCCGAATTAAACGGGTTGCGGCCAATTATGACCGAATTAAGGAGGGTTTGATTCCATTAAACAACACTCATGCTGGCCGGGACCAGAGAGCGCGCCTGAATTATCCGATTTTCTGAATTAATGGCTTTCAAATTAACAAGATTTTACTGTATTTATTAATATGCGAGATTAGCACTCATGTCCTAACCTCACGTTTTCAGTTAGCTAGCACTTTTTCATTCAGACATCTGAATACTTCTGCATGATCAAACAAGGGTATGCGCTAGAAGGAAAGTGATGTATGTGCTTGTTTTGTGAAAGTGATGGCACAGTGGCCAGCACTTTCAAGAGACTGTCAGCAATGATGTTCAGTGACTGTTCGTTGCCTAAGTGATGTCTTGCATTAATGTATCAATATGTCCTTGCACTGTTGATTGCAGGAAAGGTTTACACACTGTTATGCACGTTACGCACATGTGTGATAACTTTTGATATATGTTCAACCAGTGGCTGCCATATGAAAGAATTTCAGCGTACAATTAAATTATCAGTGTTCCCACACATGATCCAACAGTCTCCCTCTGTGCTCATGAGCTGCTTGAACTATGCCAGTACAAGATAACTGTGTTTACTTTGTTTCTGTCCACCTCTTGTAAATTATACGTTAATGCCCTCTGAATAATAAAGTGAATACTCTCCTATGTACAGTTTCATTGCTTTCTCCAAACGTTGCTGCTAGTGTAAGTGTCTCAACATCTTGAAACTTTAAAGAAAGACAAAACCATTCTTAGGCGCTCGAAGCGAAGACACGTTTGACCTTTAACAGTTAGGAATAAAGCTTTTTCTACGGTTTTTCTTTCAAACAAAATTACTGTTCACGTGGTTGTGTCGGTGAAGACACAAACAATCAAACCAGTACAGAATGAGTTGTTTATCGAGGTGTAATCGTGGTGAGACAATATATTATTCACAGTGCAGGCAAAAAACACTTGCAGTACAGAGATAGTGGCAAGACACATGCTTTGTGCTGAGCAGTGGTAACATGAGCAGGTCACATAAAAATAAATAATCGCATGGGCTGCAGCAGATGGCAAACTTCAGGTAGCACGCAGGAACAGTTCTTGCGTCATGCCACCAAGCATGACATCATATTCCAGTACACCAATGTGTCCACGTACATCGCAAGGTCCTAAGTACCATCATAGATGGTTCTCGCTATGTCGTATCGAGGTCCATAATCCAAACCAGTTGGTAGTCCTTGTGGCATCGTTGAAGATTGAAGCAATGAGTGTCAATCCTTTGTTGGGTCTTGATATGCAGGAGGGCAAGCAGTCTTGCTTCTTTGGCTCATTTGTAGATAAATTGCGAGATCAAGATTGGCTTTGTTGGCGACATTTGGCCACATTGCACTGAACGTCATTGGGGTATTCCTCGCATAAACCAGCTTGAACGATGCATGTTCGCAGTTTCTTGTGTTGTTACACAATGCATTTTCTATGGAGGCGAAAATGCCTGAGGCCTGTGTACTTAGATTTCGGTGCACGTTGAAGAACCCCAGGTGGCCGAAATTTCCAGAGAGCTCCACTACGGCGTGTCTCATAATCATATCGTGGTTTTGGGACGTTAAGCCCCAACACTTATTATTATTACAGATAGAGAGCTGCTATGTAGCAGCTTTGTGCCACTCCTCGGCCAGATACATGATACATGGGATATATTAGTACCGAAGATAATTTTCTGCACACATCATTAAAGTGAGATTACGCATAGTACATCATACACCAGCAGAATATAAATCATGCAGAAAGGGATGACAAAGAGGAACAGTAAATTTACACTGATTAAGAAAGCTGCCAATTTCCAGAGAAATAAGGCACCAGGTACTGGTCAGCAAAAAACTTGCAGCACTTCACCAGCTCAGTGAAGAATGCCTCATCAAAAAGTACAGGAACTTGCACACACTTTTCTTCACTGTACACGAAGAGGACACAACTCTTCAGACCGGTAACTCCCATTTGTGTCTGCACCTGGGTAAAATACCTGCTGCTGGCTTTGAGGCATCCACCACGCAGTTCATTCTTGCAAAATGCATCAATTCTCATGGGGCTTTTGATCTCCAAAAGGCGTGGTGCACAACAACTGCATGTAGCGATTCCGTCTGGGCTTGCCCCAAGGAAAGGATGGCTGCGGCATAAAAAAAGACCACACTGCCTCACGTCGATGTCCACGTGCTGTTTATTTTTTTCAAGGAAGGCCTTCCTTGCGCTGTCTTCGCATAAAAGGCCCCGCTTCATGGCATAAGTAGCACGCACTTTCTTAACCATGATAGTGCTTAGCAGAGAGCGCACATCATGGGGCCCCATCTTTCTTTTGCACGTGCTATTCACCCATGTGTACACTCTATGCACCGATGATGCAGTCATAATTCCTTTCCGGTAATGATGCCACATGGGTGATCCACTCTGGAGCCTTGTGGCATTCTCCACAGCATTCACGTCATTAACTGTGTACTGGACTGCACTTCCAGCTTTTACAGCATCAAGCCATCGTTTCGGCATTGCTTTGTCTTCTTCAGCACAATTTGCTGTTTCTGCAATTCTCACGGGCAAGAAGTCGTTTGCCTCGAGAATGTCGGCAAAGCAGTCGAGGCCGCATTTCTTAAGATTGCCATGCAAGTTTATCAGGCTGGGTGTTTTCATCACCTTTCTGTCTGCTTTCAAAGATGAATACTGAATTCGCTTTTGGTGTCGTTCTGGTGCACAGCTGATCCTGTCGCAGGTGTCCTTGGAAAAGACTACATTCTCAAAATCTTCCGTGACCTTCCTGGGGTCTCTGGGGTGATACCACTGTCGTTCTGTCTCTGTGCACGAGAGAGAGTCTGGCACAGATGCCAGATCATGCTGTGCAATGTACATTAAACCATACAAGACACAGCAGATGTGCTTGCACACTGCACCTTTGCCTGCAACGCAGGTGCAGCTCCCCGAAACTACCTCACCATCACATTTATACAACTTGATGGATGCCTTGTACAGGGTCCTAGTAGTCATGGAAGCTAGCACTTCTGCACGTACAACGGTCTCTGCACCACTGCCTTCCAAAAACTGCAGCTTCTGCAAATGTCCTGAAGTGAAGAGGCGTATCCCGGCATCACGATGTTTTTGAGCACCTTTGCTTTCTATGTACCTGCATGAAATATTATAATGTCAGCATATAGTGTGCAACTTATTGAGTGCAGATGTACACCTGGAAAGATAAATAAAATGAATAATACCATTTTTATGGAATTGCAACTTATAACTGGAGTTCAAAAACTGTTCTGAAAGATTATAATTGTGTGGTAAATGACCCCTCAAGCTTCATAAAACAGTATCTCTCTCTCTCTCTGCCTTTTGTCACAGTGTACTGTGCTGAACAACTGAGTTAATGAATCAATCCAGCTGGTAAAGCATAAGCGATAACAAGCTACTGACCAAGGACAAGCACCTACCCGCAGCTCAACACTGCAAACACAGCTATATATCTGCAATCATAGGTCGGCAAAAAACGTGAGCTCACTCAGACTCACTCACAATTTATATATTGCGCTTAGGGCTCCCTCAGGCTGAGGCTTGCCAAAATTTTTCCTGAACTGGACTCACTCACACACGAAATTTTTTTTCCCAACCGGACTCACTCGTACTCACACTCACGAAAATTTTACTCCCCCGGACTCACTCAAACTCAGACTCACGGCTCAATCTGAGTCTGAGAGAGTTGGACTGAGCTGACTCATGAGTGAGTTTGCCGACCTATGTCTAGAATACACTAAAAGCAAACTGGGAACACAGAAGGCAAACAATTTCTGTCAGAGTGAAAGCTCAATCCTTGAGAATGTCTGAAACGTCAGCATTTGACGCAGCAGCGCTTCAGTAAATGAGAAAAGACCAGTGTGAGGATTTTTTATTATGTCACAGACTTAACTGGCTTACTCCGAACTCGCAGTGTGCTGGCAGGTTTCCACGTGCCTGTATGAACTCTATCACATTTTTGAGGAATGCTGAAGGATTAAGTGGAATCATGCGCATGTGTCAGACACTGTTTGCTGATAGTAGGCCTCCCATAGTTTGCGACACATTCTGGTACTACATGACAGGACATTACCTGGCATGTCCAGCAGATTTGGAGCACTCACTCGTTAAGCAAGCTTATTATTTTGCAGTGTGTAGGTGCAGTTTTATGTTGCACACACTGACTGTTTGCCGGATGCTTTCATGACCTGTCCCTTTTTGTAGGTTTATTATGTAGTTGTTTTTTTTCTTTCTGTGCTTCCAGTTGTGTTTGTGTTCAAGTCCTTCCTATTCGTCATCCCTTTTTTTTCATCTTTGTAGTAAAATATTAGATTCTTGCACTGCACTTTTTGTATACAGGTGTTTGTTACTCTGTAACCTCCCTGAAAAAATGTCCTTGTGATGCTACAACAGGTCCAAATAAATAAATAGGTAATGATATGTGTCATGCAGATGTTTATACCACTCTGTGGATGTGCTTGCTGAAAATTTAATGTCATTTAAGTCAAGCTGCTGCGTGCAAGAGCTGAAAGTTGACGAATGCTGTCTGTCTTAAAAGCCCCGTGGCATTCAAGAAGTTGTCACATACTATTTCATATTTTCGTTATTGTTCCGAAAGGCTCAGATTATTTCTACATTCATTGCCATGTCATAATTTTGCTCCTCAACATGCTCGAAGGAGAAATTTCATAGGTGTTATTTGTCAACAAACATTTTGTGGTGACATAATCACCCTAAGAAAGGTTACTTATGTGTTCTGGCAAGGGGACGCACTGAAAAACAAACTTTAACCCATGTCTCGGCTTATTTATAAATTGGTTCCACTTTAACACAATGTTGTACATACCTATAGATGTGTTCTTTTCCAAAGAATGGGTTCAGTGACTTTGTCTGACTGGTCCACTTTTCCTGGTTGTCGGTTATAGGTCTACATGCCATGATCACGATATACAGGCCTGCGACAAAACAATATTTAGCATGCTGCAACCTACCATTGCCAAGTGCTACCACACTTTTATGAGCTTGTCATATAATAAAATTTCATAAGCCAAAGGTTTATATGGCGTGATTATTCTTACTGTTTCAACCGTACTCTTAGATGACCACACTATGAGGACCAGCACACATGCAGCTAGCTCCCACAGCCATATGCTGCTTGAAGTGCTAACTTGGTCGTCTTCCACAAACAAAGCTCCACTGAAAACGTAGCTGCGTTTTGGAAAGTGCTAGCAACAAACTATCCATACACAATAACCATCAATGCAAAAGGAATGATGATGCAGCACGAACGCGGCACGAACTACGGTTCCGTAAAATTTCAAGTGCTTGGGCGAGCACATTTTTCCGTGAGCGACGAATTTTTCTTAGCCCTTAAAGCACATGCCCATCAGTGGCTAGCTACCGATGATAACCGATGCAGCACGAACGCGGCACGAACTACAGCTCCGTAAAATTTCAAGTGCTTGGGCGAGCCACAAATTTTTCTTAGCACATGCCAGTCAGTGGCTAGCTACCTATGATGACCGATGCAGCAGAGACGGCTGCATGATAGCGAACTAGACAAATCGGCATTTCGTCACCCACTACACAGGCGTTCTCGGCTGCGCGTCACGATAATCTAATATGTAAAGCAGCCTTTCCATTTCCTATATTTCTCCTTGTTGCGTATCGCCTGGGTGGTGGTCAGAGCGACGGTACGTAGGCGCGCGTAATCGGCGGGATCAGCTGACCGCTAAGGGCGCATTACAAGAACGGCAGAATCGAGCGCGCAACACAGCGACAACATATCGGGCCTGCACTTCCGTGCGTCTTTACTGCTCGGTTTTTCAGTGCTCGGAAAGCTCCAACTGCACCACACTCGGAATGTGTTTAGCAAATGCCCGTCGCTAATGCAGCGAAATACGATCAGCGCGATGCTTCTCACTTCCGCGAAGCGGCCCATACAGCCTTTGGCAACTACCTTTACATTGCCTTACGTTGACTACACCACTTACATAATCTAAACGTTAACTGACGACCAGCTCAGGGTCACAAACCTCTCTGTTTCAGAATAAATGCACGGAAAGACCACGCCGGCTCGTCGGTTTATGCCGAGCCGATCCGGCCGCTGCAGCTGTGCAATATAGCGTGATATTTTACAAACTACGCTGTAAGAAAGAATAAGCTTCGTTGAAACACTTACCTAGAAGGTCTGAGTAGTAATGTCAAGCACATGCGATGTTGATCGAAGTCGATTTTCTTCACACGGCGCAAGTTGATCGGAGAGTCCTGCAAACCGCAGCGGCACAAGCGCTCCGAGAACTACAACTAAGATGGCGGCCGGTCAGTCGTCGTCGAGCTGGCGCATGCGCAGTATGCTCGGTGACATCGGTCTTTTGTAGCGCATGCCATGAAATATCGTGCATATGCTGTCCAAATAATTCTTTTTCTTTATTTTCAATTGGTCTTTTTCACCATCAAGTACGTGGCATGGCTGAATCTGTTAAGGAAGACAAGTTGTTACTGAGCCTTTTCCATTTCTCTATCTTTACTTGTCCCGTGTTCTTTTTTTTCAAGAACATTTACAAATTTATTAACTGTTCGCCTAGTAACGGGTGCCGCACCTGTTGTCTTTCTGTGTGTTTGCATTGCAGTCTCACTAGGGCGACATCTGCGGTGCATCACCGATCCTTATAAAAACGAGTGTGCCTCGTCTTCGTTTAGACTGCCCTACCCTAATGGCCACAGTGATACTAACACTCTACAGTCTACAGAACTAGCACTGCATAGTGCTTGGTTGCCAAACCTTCAATCGTACCAATCGTGCCAGGTCCCAATGCAAGCCCGAACAAGATGGCATGCTGTGCGAAACGTAACTATTAAAAACCAAATAAAAATAGGTAATTACAAATAGTTATTTTACAAATTCATTAACATGAGGAAATACGTTCCACTAAATCTCGCAGATCTAAGCATTTCCTTATGAGTATTTAAAATGCGCAAAGTAAATTAACACGCAAACACGTGGGTGTTCTGAAGCAATGCTACACGTAATATTTATGGCCAGGAAGTCCGCGGACACCTTTCTCTTACTTTCAAGGGGAAGTGCACGGACTTTTTTTGTGAAAGGGGATAAAATTGGTTCGAGTAACGAAATATTTATTATTTGTAACATGACCCAACATTTCCTGTCAAATGCTACAGCGCATGGTGGTTTATGAAGTACACTCATAATACCCACCCATCTTGACATTCCATCCACATCCACTGCTGGCCCTTTCTCCTTTCTCACCTCCCCTCTATCTCTTGAATTGGCCGCGATCGTTCATGCGACGCAAGAACTAACCCTTCATGCCTCTCGTCGTTACCGCATTTGCACCATGGCGGATATCAGGGCTCTTCGCGACAACCGACTCTCCGAACATCTTCGTAAAGACCTTTCCGATGCTCTTTTCCTTCTCTCTTCTGCCTTGGTCACTGTGGCGTGGGTGCCAGGTCACGCGGGGATTACCGGTAATCAGCTCGCTCATGAGCTTGTCCGCGAGATGAATCGCAGGCGCCGGCGGTCCCCTGGCCATTCCCTCCTATAGCGGACGAGGCACACAAGAAAACTGAAGCAGCACTACAAAAACCTTCGGTGTTCGTTGCAGACTCTACCGCCACCACATCCTTACCTCTCCACGGCTCAAACACACACTCTCAGAGCCATTCAATTCAACCCACCGATCACTCCAGCGCACCTATTCCTTTATCGCTACCGCTCCGGCCCTTCGCCATGCACGTAAGCAAACGCAGAACATGTCATTTTCTCATGCCCCGCAGCCCTGCAAACCCCTCACTATCCTGACCACCCACCTCTCAATCGGCGTATGTGGTTGGCGTCGGCGGCCTTCGCCGACCAGCTGGCCATGGTACTCCTTGCGGAGTAATATCTATGAGTCTTAGTGTGACAACAAAAAAAAGTCGTTTCTCTCTCTCTTTATCATTATGTATGGTATCGTTCTCACCTTTTTCTATGCATACTTTAGTCCTGCAGACGTCATATCCTTGGTTACTTGCTGAAAAAAAAGCAGCAATGATCAGGGCAAGATCACCCAATGTTTTGTTCGCAGTATCCTAAAGCCATATGTTTAGCCCTCAGGGCATTTCAAACGTACGCGTTACTTCTGTACGTGAGCTTACGATACGATGTCAAGTGGCAAATGAACTCCAATATACTATACGATGGCAGTGAGGCTCACTTAGTCCAGAGCCTCGCATCGAAAAGAATAAAGTGAACGAAAGAACCGCATGCTGTGGGAGTGCCCTCCGGCACGTGGCACTGATACAGCATCGGCCAGCAAGTGGGGCTCCGCTCTGAGGAGTCCGGACATAGAGCCACAACTTTGGGCTGTCCAAGGAACCCACGATGTGCCGGTAGGTTCCGGCCTGAGTGTCCCGTCGTGGGAGCGGCCCGCCGTGTGCACACGCCTCCGGACTTTTATTAATAAAGTTTTGTAGCGTTAGCTACTCTGGCCTAGCCGAGCCAGTTTCGCGCGCCTCCGCAAGAGCCGTGCTGCCCATGCACGAGGATCAGTAATGTCACGCAGCTGGCGCACCGGAGCCGGCACTTCCCGCGCACTCCGCCGCCGCCGGTCTGCGCATTCCAGAGACAGTGACGTCGTAGCCGTGGCAGACGCACTGGCGCCGGCGAGCGCGCAGCTATTCGCCTTCGCTGTGCAGTCGCCGTCTCACACTGCACTGGAGCCGCTTGATATCGAGTCTGACTGGCGTTTGCAGTGTGGTATAGCCATGGAGAAGGAGAGCGCGAATGATGCTCAACGGCGCAGAAGAGCGGAGAAGCTTAACTCATCGGATCCCGAAGTAGTTGCCTGGCAATTAGCGGTTGAGCGTAGGAAGAATGAACAGAAGAAGGCTAAACGTGCTGTGGAGACAAGAAAAGCTAATAATCAGCTGAACCTTTGCTAACGCTACGTATATCCTGGCATAGCCGAGCTAAACCACTGCAACATTTTTTTTTTCAAATGAACCAAAACCAAGGAACTGAAACTCTTTTTTATCGCCGTTTAACGGAACTTGATGCCAACGGACTATGAAACCGTACAAATCTGTCATAGAGGAAAACTAGCTGCCTCGCTAAAAGAGAGAGAGAAAAAAATGTTATGCGAAAAGGCAGGGAGGTTAACCGGGAGATAAAAATGCCGGGGTTCAGCGCGGTTAAAGCAAGGTTATCGATCAACAGCATGAACTACTGCGGCGGTGCCCTACGCTTCGGCGCCGCCGCGCGGCAAGCAGTGGCACGCTGTCCACAATTCTCTTCGTATTGCCTGCGCAGGAGTCACATGACAGTCTCGCGGCTCTCGCCGATCGATGGAGAGGGGTGCGATGAAGAGGAGAACCGACACTGCGCATGTCCGTTACTATGACGATACATGTGCGAGAAGGCCCAACTTCAAGGCCAAAAGCATGCACAAGAACGTTCTTTGGGTTTGTGCCGAGAGAGGTAGAGCTGTTGCTCTAATATCCACTTTTCTACCCTGCACTGCAGAAGGGGTAAAGGGAGATAGAAGGATAAGAAATAAAAGAATGAGATACAGAGAGAGGAAGGGAAATAGGTACAAACACACACGCAGAAGAACACGGCAGAGTCAAAGTCGTTGAACAAAGTGGGTAGCTCGTAGGAACTCGTAGGAGCTCGTAGGGTAGCTCGTAGCAACGCGGTCGTCGCTTTCTGATGGAATGGTCGAACGTTCCGGCAGTGTAATATCGATTGTTCGGAAAGCGGCTGGTTGTGAGCGACTGCCTCTGAGAGCTGCAGCAAGAAAAATGACAGAGGATGCGTTCAATTGATTGCTCACTGCCGCAAGGGTCACTTGTACACCAAGGTGGCCATTTGGGCAGTTTGGTAAGATGTGATAGAAACAAAAACCACACAAGACAAGGACAGAGAAAAGGCTTGTGACACACGAGCTTTGGCTTACAATATTCTATTTCGAAACAAGTAACCTGTTATATGGCAAGGAAGTCGTGACACATTACGCGTGCACCGCCCGAAGATAATGTCTGTCTTCACACGAGAAAGATAGCGCCTTCGTAGAAAGATCAATTGACGGTTTTGTCTGTCCATGCAACCGGCCAATCATTTCCGCATGTGTGGTCTCACGGGTTAACTGATTACTACTTAGTTAACCCGTGAGACCACTGAAGGGGAACTCGAAGCGAAAGGAAATGCACGGAGGTCAACCAGAGGGCCTCCACTTTGCTAACCTGCACTGTGGTGAAGGGATTGGAGGATAAAAAGACGGAAAGGAGAGAGAGAACGAAGAGTGGCGCTTCATCCGAGGGTGCAGAGAAAGAGAGATATGTATAAAAATGAGGGAATAGCAGGGCAATCAACTCTCATTTCCGTGACGGAAATACGTCACTGAAGTCTTGGTGGACTCCGGCATAAAACACTTTCGTGTTAAAAATGAGAAATCAACCAGAATTGAACGTCTAGCTTGACACCCTACACTAGGGGGAAGAACAAGGGGAAAGAAAGATAGAGACGAAGCGGAGAGAACAGCAGGCGCACAAAAACGTTTCTGCACCTGATAACCATAATATTTAGTTCCAATTGTGTTTACAATAGTGTATATTAGTGCTAGTTTTTGTTTCAACTTTGTTACCTTTGAACATGCTAACCTA
The DNA here is from genome assembly GCF_013339695.2 of Rhipicephalus sanguineus. Lineage (NCBI taxonomy): Eukaryota > Metazoa > Arthropoda > Arachnida > Ixodida > Ixodidae > Rhipicephalus > Rhipicephalus sanguineus. Next base: position 68,562,248 of record NC_051184.2, on the reverse strand, counting down.
TTGTCCTTTCACCTTGTTTATCGTGATGTTAACCTTGTTTAATATATTTTGGTTGCTTTTCACTGTAAAACGTAACATATGATCCTACAGATATCTCCCCTGCCATAACGCCTTTGAGGCAACGCAGGTATCCTGTAAATAAATAAATAAATAAATAAATAAATAAACAAAAAGTGGAACGGTGAGGAGCGGGAGTACTGCAGCCTGTCTTATTGGCCACTGCCGAGCAAAAAGTTCAATGAGGCCTTAACCAATTTCCGGTGCGACGAGAATTCGGATCGGCATTCTCGGGCCTCCTGTTGGATGGTATGCTGCTGTCTCCAAATTTGTTCATTGATGTAAAAGCATAGCAAACTGGGCGAGTTGGCAGAAATTCACTATGGAAAGTTTTCAGCGCGCACACATTAAAGACGTAAGGGAGGAAGACAGACAGAATCGGTGTGACTGCAATTTTCCAATCGTCCGGTAGTTTAGAAGTTGAAAATTATTTTCTAAAAGTAAAGAGCGGTACCAGCTGCACTGCTCCACATGTCGCTCTAGAAAATAGTTAGGAATGTCATCGGCGCCGCTAGTTCCTGTGGCATATATATTTGGTATAATATTAAGAATTTCAGCATCGAAGGTGTGGAAAGGATCAGTAAGTTCGTTAGCCGAAGCTCATAGGAGGAGTACGATGCATTTGTCTTCTTTAAATACTCAGTATTGCGCCAACCGAGGCACAGAGGACATTATTTGTAGTCTTTGAATTGTAGTGCAGTAATTGAGATATGAATATGTAGCGTCATCATCATCGCCATTCATCATCATCGTCATTTTCCAACCACCGCGCCGCGTCTCTCGCGCAGCTCATGCTGAGAGCTCGAGGCGCGAGCAGTTAGGAACGTGCTCACGCTCCTGGAGGCTGCACGCCGGCAGCCGCTGCCGCTCTGCTGGTACTAGGGCCTTCGAATAAATGTGGCGAGATTTCGGCACGGTCACTTCGGCCGCCTTCACGTCTCTCTCTCGCTACAAATATAAAGAAATTAAAGTGGAATTAGAAGGTTGTAGGTTCGGTCCCTACCAGCGAGATGTGGTCTTTTCGTCCGCTTTAATTTCTTTACATTTACGCTATAATTACTGCACCGTAATTAAAAAAAACTACAAATCATGTCCCGTATACCTTCCTTCGCTTCAGTGTCTGTTGGTTTCATCAGGTTGCTTGTAACAAAGAAAACAAGCCCTTGATCAATTCCTTTCTTTCATAAGTACTGAGTGAAATCAATTGCTGTACCGCTCTGGTTGTCAAAACATCGAGCTAAAGGCAACCTGCTCGTAAACGGCACCGAATGCGAAAAATATTCTTACCTCGTGACTGCCATTCTTCAGGGGAGTAATCGGAGATGGATACCCGCATCAGAGTGAAGAAAATAAGGCTACTCCACATGCTTCGCGTCATCTTGATGAGGCCACCGGCTTAGTCTCGGACTGTCCGCAGGTCTTCGTCCTCATGAGGCCTGCCGAAGCGCACGTGCATTTTATAGGACACCTTACCGTGGCCATATATACCTTCCATGTAATACTTACATACTTCAGGTAATACCAATACATAAATACCGTTACATACATACATGTAATACTAATACATACATACCGTTAAATGTACACAATGCACGTAATAGTTACATTCACTAGGTGTAACTGCACCGTTAAATGTATGCACTGCATGAAACAATTCGATGCATTACCGAAGCTGCAGCGTTAAATGTGCGTAATCCCGTGTAATTATTAGATTCGGCAAGGTGAAGCTATAGGTGTGCAATAATTAGGTACATTAGGTGAAGCTACACATCAGTACATCTCAATTCTGGAGCAAATAAACCAGGTTCTATCGGCCGAGTTAAAAAACATTTACATAGGCTTCACCGCAAGAGTAGCAAACACGACAATAATTAGTCCTACGTCCAGTTGTCCTTGCGTTAATATCCTTATCTGTAATCAGAACTTTTTCCTTATCCCTTAAGCGAAGGCTTCTCGAGGTATTACAAAAGGAGAACTGCCGATAACGCGTCAAAAGGTCCATACATAGTCATTCGCTGTGACATCGGAGACATTAAACACCATGAGGTGAAGATATGTGTTTAGTGAAAGAAAAGCAATAAGCTGCAGTTGTGAAATGCAGTAGCTGGGTGTACCCAAGGAGGGTGTACCTAAGCGCAATGACATACGCAAAAACAAAAGACGATACAGCTTGGAGCTCTCGAACGACACGTATCTAGCCGTGGCACAAACGTTTCACAAACAATTCAGTCTAGCCTGACTAGCGAGTTTAACACTACCTTGCCCAGGCGATGTAGGAACAAGAGCGAAAACGGCAGTTGTAGTGCTTCTGCAAGAAAAGAACGAAAGCTCCACGCTGCTTACTGCTTATCTAATAGAATCAGCAGTGTAACTAAGATTAAACTACCAATACCTCTCCAGATATAAAAAACTTTCACGCTCCTTTAAATCTTCTTACTATGTATCTTAAGTACATTTATGGCGTTCATTTTTTCAACTATACAGAACCCTCGATCTCCCTATCATATCGCCCGTCGCCTTCATAACAAAAAAAAATGTTTCAGGGGCATCTTCAGTAAAAAATAGGAGTTTGCGAATATTCGAAAATTTCGTATGCCAAATCAAACAGCGTACTATTTGCTTTGGCTCTCGAATCAAATATGGCGAGTATTAGAAATATTGAATATGCTTCGAACACTTTTTGTGCCCCGATGTGTCGGGTGGCCACCTTTTACAGAAAAAAAACCAGGCCTTCAAGGGAGGGGGGGGTTAACAGGAGATTAAAATACTATTGCACAATGGACGCTATGTCAATTCTTCGGCATGCAGTGCCATTTAATGTAACATTGGTTTCACTGAGCCAAATAAACCCAATGCACAAACAAAAGCAGCCCACTCAGCTAACCAACTAGCCTAATCGAATGACGCTTCGCTTATTACTCTGAATGTGCTGCACTGAAAAGAAACCACAATGCTTCGTTCACAAAAAAGCTCTTCTTTGCGTCTGAATCCAACAGACCAGTGGCATTATAGACACAAAGGGACGTTAAAATGTGCATATGCCACAAAAATGCCGGATATTCATGTACCATACACGCGCAATAATATGCTATATTCCAATGATCGCTAGACTTGACAGGACCCAGAAAGTGGTTGACTAATAGCGTAAGAGTTTTGGTGATTGACGATAAATATTTACCGTCGTAGTTGTTGAACTGACGCTTATAAAACACCGAAAAAATAAATAATCGCGATATTATGACAAAAAAAAAACTACCAATGGCGGCCGGTGAGGACTGGCAACCGGCCCGCCATCTGAAAAACCAGCCTGGCCGGTCTAAACCCGCACAGGTGGCAACCCTACCGATGGGATAAAACCAAAGGAACAAGACGATGGAACAGAGAGCAATCATTTTTCTTGTTTTAAATTTTGAATTACAAAGATGTACGCAGCCCAAGCTTTAGCGAGACTGTCGAAGCTATAATGATCACCGCCTGGAGTCGTTTCCGCTTTAAATTCTAGTGCCGCCGAAGCGAAACCGTCCTCGAACCCCTATCATCATTAGAGATTCATGGTGATGTTCACCCATCAAACACTGTTTAATTTTTACGTCTCAGTTTCAATTAAAAGCTGCTGACAAAGCACTGACAGACATCAGCGAGGCGGCAAGTCTCATGCTATGCGCGCCACGTTACCGCGGGTCACTAATCGACGACGAACCTCAAAGTTCTCCAGTACATTATCGGTAGCTCTTTCCGAAAAAACATATCAGCCTACTCATCTACCGACCGATGCCGTGGCGAGGCAACCACGCACATGCTCGAGTATTTACACGCGTACCTTTCAAACTGGTAACATCCTCGTTGTATGTTTTGCCGCGTAAGCTTTGTAAGGCTTTGTAAGGATCTACAAAGGGATACGCCCACCACATACAATGAAATCACCAAAAACCACTACCTAGCAAGGAGGGAGTTTGCACCCCATCACATTAGACTAAATATGAGATAGAACATATGCGATAGAACATATAGATATTATTTGTAAGGCATGCAGTAAATACGCACGCTTTGGCATATGCTCTGGTAATGTGGGTCGTTCTTCAGACACCATAGCGCAATAAAGAACACGGGACAAGAAAGAGACCAGGACCAGGGCCGCTTCGCCCTGGCATTACTCGGGAACGGTTTGCAGGGACGATCAAGTCACGCGACCACATCCCCCAAGTCCTGGCTGTCAAGTACGCCCATGACAGGACTAGGAGGCTTGACCTCCCAGTCCCGACATGGGGTTAGCCAGGCAGTTGGCAATGACCCGGTACAGGACGCGAATATAGTTATTTCTGTCCATCAATACTGCGAGCGTCGCATAATATCGACCGGTATTGCTAACATCGTGTGTATCTAAGTTGATGAAAAGATTAATACGCACAAGACTAACTTGATACCTTGAGCAAGGAAGAACGTGGCCACCGTGTATGACGGGATTTCACCCATCCCTGAGTGCCCAGGACAGTGGTTGGACCTACTGAACCACATCGAGCACCACCGTGTCAGCGGCTTCTCGACACTCGCCGTCTTCATGGACTTTGCAAGGCATATGTCTGTGTTCGTCAGACAGGCATCGTCAACGGACTCCATGTCATGCGCGTGTCGGGAAATGCTCTTCCTTTCGTACATGAATTTCTCAGAGAGCGATGTTTCCGTGTTGAGCTTGGAAACGTAACGAGCGAACAGCGAAGCGTTTTCCTCAGCGTGGCACAAGGAAGTGTTTTATCTGCCTTGCTTTTTAACTCTTCCATTACCAGCCTTCCTTACGCTGTGAAAGTAGCTGTGAAAGCAGTTCAAATATCCATCTACGCCAATGATATCTACATTTGAATCTCAGGGTACCAACGTAAACGTTTGGCCCGGATAGCACAGGGCGCCATTTGAATCATTGAACGTCACTTGTGGACACTTCGCCTGTCTTTATCAGCGCAAAAATCTCTCTCCGTGGTCACTCAATTCAATGTCCAACAGGACAATCAATTCATTTTCCAACAGGTGTTCGTTCTCTGCGCGTTACCATCGACAGCAAGCTACTACGGCGACACGCGGTTGGTGGTATTGTGGCTGCATCAGAGCAAAGAATCAACGCTTTTAGTCGCATGGCAGAGGTTCGTTAATCCTATGTGCATGCTAAAACTGAATACTGCACTGAGAACAAGCCGCATGCTTTATCAGCTGCCGCTGATATCACCATCACTGAGCCAGTTCAAACTCTTAGAGCCAGTGCCCAGAAAGGGTCTTCGCTTGGCGATGGGAGTTCCTCTGGCGGCTTCTAACAAGGTGACTGACAGAACCCGAGTCTCTTCCGCTCCGCCTTTTAGCGTCTCAGGACAGCTTACCTTGTAACTGCGCTCCGCATATCACGCAGGCACGCTTTGTTTTTCCGTATCCGCATTAAACTCAATAAACTTTCAACAAGCCCCAAAGATGGCAACATATCTGCAAGACTTCACGTATAGAACCAATCTATCTATTAGAGTGTTGATCATCTCCCGGAATGCATGCACTTCTGTTCCCGTGGTCACTATACACCAGTCACAAGCTGAAAATGAATCACTTCATATCTAAACAGACTAAGCGTGCGATACGTTGCCACTCTATTTCTAGCAGGCTTCGGTGCACCAGTAAAAGAAACGAAACATTCCAAAAAGCTTAAACAATTGAAAATACTGTCTCGCTGCCAAGTGTACAGACAGAATTTTTAATGATAGACGGTTGCGCATCGTAATTTAGGAACGTGGAACGTTCATTGTGAGACTTCCGCATTATTGGCGTTGCCACAGTTCCCAGTTCAAAGTCGTGCAACCTTCTTAGCAACCTTCAACACCTCTTGTGGAACCGCTTGCCCGGCGTCTCGGAGAATACAGATCAACTCCTTCGCGCTGCGGCTTTGAGTGGGTGTCAGAAAAGTGTACGCCCTTCCTTTACCGTCGTCTCGAACTGCGGGCTTAACACGGAGAGCGTAATCGTCAGAACTGCGCGGGTAGTCGTAGTTCACCACGAAGCGGACGTCTACGGCGTCCAGGTCACGCGCCGCCATGTCGGTCGCCACCAGAACGAGCATTCTGCCGAAACGTATTCCGTTCAACGCCCACTCGCGCTCCTCCTCGGTTTTCTTGCTGTGGATGCCCACGGCGGGCCAGTCCCGGAGCCGCAAGCTCGTCACGAGGTCGTCCACGTCTCCTTTAGTCTTGACGAATACGACGGCCTTGTCCCGCTTATCGTCGAGGATGTCTTCGAAGAGGGCGATGAGCCTGTCTTTCTTATCTCCCTCGTCGCAAACGTACACGATGTGTTCTGTACGTCGGTTCTGGGTTTGCTGGCTCGTTTCGCCCACGCTGATGGTCACGTAGTCTTCCATGAACTCGTCGGCCAGCTGGCACGCCTCCCTCTTGCTCGACGTAAGCCACGTTAGCGTCTGGCGGTCGGATCGCACGTTTGCCACAATGAGGCGAAGCTGCTTCTCTAAGCCCATCGCCAACATGCGGTCCGCTTCGTGCAACACCAGAAACGTGCAGCGGCGAATGTTCACCTTGCATTCCTCCATGAGGGCAACGAGGCGACCTGGAGTCGCGACCCACACCTCGCAGCCTTCGTCGAGCTGCTTCAGCTGCGTTTCCTTTGGCTCACCCTGAACAAGGCACGCAGTTCGAACGCCCGAATCCTTGTCGAACAGGAAGAACGCGTGCTGCACCTGCCGGGCCAGCTCACGAGTCGAGGTTAAGACCAACACTATGGGTCCGTCTCCGTGCGGCTTCGGATCTTGGTTCAGGACGTGAAGTATCGCCGGGATGACGTAGACCAAGAACTTGCTTTCAGAAGTGGTCGCAATGACGGCCAGAAGGTCTCTGCCACTGAGAACCACGGGCCAGCACTGGGCTTGCACACTGGTCGGCGATGAGCCAAGGCCCTGGGCCCGAAGGATCTTCCTTACGCAGTCGGGAAAGTCAGCTTCGTCGATGCTCAAGATGGGCTTGGGCACGGCACGTCCAGCGACCGTGATCTCGTTGTCTTTTCTGAAGCCTTCCACTTCGATTGCCGATCGCAGAGCCGTTACAATGTGTTCCCGGTATAGATCCTTCTCGAAAGCTGGTAATACAACCCTGTTCCAGCCCGGCGGTCGTAGGTTTCGCCCTACCTTGCTTTTGGAGGCGTAGCTGACCTCTCTTTTCCTTATATATCGCTCGTAGCTGAACACGTAACTGTCTCCGATGGCTGGCGGCAGCGGGTATTGGAAAAAGCCTCGTCGAGCACTGAAGTGTAGGTTCGCCCCCGGCAGCTTAGCACTCAGGTAGTTGACTACACCTTTCCACCCGCCAAGGGTAAACAAAGGATTGGGAATGCCCTGCAGCAGATGCTCATGCATTATCATGTTCCATACGTACGAACTAAACTGCTGCTGACCGTGAGCCAGTGGATTCAGAGTCATTTCGCCCGCTGGTGGATAGTTCGCAGAAAATGTCTTAATGTGGCTTGACCCTACCCGCGCATGAGCATCACTTCTTCCTCCACCTTTCTCTTTGACGCTCGCGACCCGGAAGTGGAACGACGCACATGGCGAGCACGACTGCTTGATGGGGAATTATAGCAAAGTAAAAGATAAAGAGAGTGTTCGGTGGTGCAAAGACCGCTTACATTATTCATTGATTTTTCTCTCATTTCCGTTTACAATCGACAGTGTGGCGAACCCCCATGTGGGTATGAGCCAGTCTCTCTAGGCGACAAGCGAAAACGAAACTTTTACTGCCACACTGTGCATGGCCAATCCCCCGTGTTGGTTGAGCCATACCTCCAGGAGCCAATCAACCAATCAATCAAGCTGCACCAATTCCCAGTGTTAGGCGTTAAACCACTTCTGACGCCTCCTGTTCGCGCCTGTTTTTTCAGTGGGGGAGGAATACCTTTTATTAACATGATAGCGTTAAAGGGCTCGCTTCGCAGAAATTCCGGTGTTGGCGTTGTTGGCTGTGAGCGAAAAATCAGCGTTGTCCATGAGCGGAAATTCTAGAAACAAATAAATAAATAGCAAAAAACTTTGGTTTGAGTTGGAATCGGATCCAGGCCTTCCGAGTGGCAAGCACGTGGTCCCCCACATAGCCACGCAACTGCAAAAAATCACGTTTCCTTTTACCCTGCATAGGCCTTAATTTTTCATTTACAATAACCGCCGGCTTCTTGGCCAATCCACCTTAGTGGGTAAGAGCCAGTAGAGAGGTACAAGCAAGCAAGCAATCAAGCAAGCCACTGCTTGGAACCGCTTCCGAGAAAAAGCCTTATACAAATGTCTTGTAATGCGAGGAATCTCCTTAACGCATGTAACGTTGCGTGGCAGAAGCGTAGAATCGCGGCCTGCGTCAAGACTTGTGAATTGCACAACGAGTGAGGGGTTTAAAGGGCCACCCATAACAAAGTGCTCAGACATACTTAATCATCAGCAGCAGCAAAAGCATTAACATTGGAAGCAAATGCGTAGGTTTGCGTGTTGCCTTACGGACGCGTAGTGGGTATTTCGCTGATTTGCAGAAAGAAGAATTATGGCGTAGTGGGCACTTTACAAATGTACTTGCAGTAGGCATTCTAGGATAGCTTTAAACAGCCAATGTTACGCGCCCAGACGCTCCCTTCCTTGCTTCATGGTCATAGGCGTGCGCACAGGGGGGGGGGGGGGGGGGCAGGAGGGGGCGGCCGCCCCCTCTAATCACCTAAGAGGGGGGGGGGGGGCACAAAATCTGCCCCGTGCCCTTCTAGTCACCTAAGAGGGGGGGGGGCGCAAAATCTTCCCCATACATTGACTTAGTAGGGTGGGGGGCGCTGCGATGAACCTTCGCCCCCTCCCCCCCCCCTAATGGGTAACCCTGCGCACGCCTATGTGCATGGTTGAGGTGTCCACCGAGAATCAAAGTGAGGCGACCGATTGAGATGGCGATGCGAACGGGGCTTGATTACGCTATCGCGTTCTACTCTTGAGGCGAAGCTCACGCGTCCTCCATTTTTTTATTCTAAATGGGAGTTGGGATGGGGGAGCCCGAGCGTGGTAAAAATTGGCGGAGCTTGCACTAAGCCGCGCAAGGCTTGACACATCGAAACTGGACGATTCTGAAGACTAATCAGATTGGTTCTAGGTTGTTTCTAGGCCTTAGCTAGGAGATGAGAGTTCTTTCTAGGTTGCTTCTCGGTCGTTGCAAGGCTTTAGCTAGGTGATGCTAGGTTGTTTCTTTGTCTATTCTCAGCGCAGAGAGGGTTCGAGTTAAACCACAAAGAGTCACAGTCACGACACGGATGTCCAAACTCCAGAGACAGAAGCTCGCGCTGAAACCGGGCGTTCGCAGCTCTCATAGATCTAGCGGCATGTCGTCGTTGGCGCAGACCTTCCACCGCTTCGGGGTTTTCTCGCAACCGCGGTTGCTTTTCCCGTTCCCTCGTGTTGTCCTAACTGTTGCCTTCTTACTATTTACTGAACCAGTGCTGAGTAGTAGGACTTACCCAATTTCTGTGGCACATTGCTCGTTTACGGCGATGATAGTTTTCTGGCAGGCCGCAAGAATTTCTGTGGCACATACCCGTTTTTTGGGCTAACCGTTGTATTCTTCATTTTTAGTCCACCAGTGGTGAGTAGTGGGATTTACCCAACTCCTGCGGCACATACCTGATAGGCCACACTGGGCATGCCACACAGGTTAGGCCGTACGGGCCGTACCAATTACGGCTGCTTTAAACAGCTACACTAAAAGCTTCTGCCACCTGGAGGCCTGGAGCGATGTGTAGTGCGCTCAGCTAGCGACATGCCGGCCTGTGTGGCTTGGACCACCGATTTCTATGACCATCCGCGATTGCAGAAAGGTAAAAAAATAGAAATTTGGGCGAGTTGGTGCTGGTTGAACCTCTTGCTGGAGCAATGAAAACGACGAAGATACAAGGCAAGATAACACTGTCTGAAATACGAGCGCAATAGCATAATTTTTGAAGTATTAATTTGATGTCTTATTTATTGTTACCATTTCTACTCTTAATTTTTTTTTAACCATTTTACATTCTTCGAATAAGATTTTAAGCTTCAACTACATATTCTTGGCCCATCCCCCAGAGAGGGTACGTGCCATAGAAAAGTAGGCAAAACAAACAAACAAGATAACACACAGCGGAGAGTGCATGTCGTCTGCGAATACTACATGAACGCTGTTAGATATGTGTGCGCTCATCATGACATGTTGTCTTTTTTCTTATTGCTTTCCATGGTTTCCATTTTCCGATCTCTTCTCCTTCTCCGTGTTTATGGTAGTAAACCAGGTACAACCTGGTTAAGCCTTGCGAGAAAATCAGCAGACTGAGTTAACACAACGAAGAAGAAGACGAGGCACCAGGAAGAAGGGTACTTAATCATTGAGTAGGGTAAGTTAAAATAGGTAGACAAAGGTGTCTGACGCGAAACACAACAACCAGTCCTCTAAAAAGGGATGGTCTACTCTCCTGTTGCAGCGCGACAAGAATTATACTGGCCGGACTTGTAGAGGAGACATCAGACTGCGAGATTATTTAAACAAGCCCGAAACAGTAGCCGCTGGTCATCTGAGCTTGTACTGTAGGAACGCTCTGCACGCTAAGCTTCCAAAAGATTAGAGTGTTATAGAGTAGGAGCCCCAGTATTTTTGTGGCCCCAAAGAAATAGCGTCGAAGCCACTGCACATGCGCGAGACCCAAACAGTGCTTGGGTTTTGCTTTGGGGACGCTACTTCTCGAATTCAGCCGGGGTCCCGATGCCTACCCGAAAATCATTGCGTCAAAACAAACATGGCGGCACCCATCGAAGCGACGTCGTCTTTTGGTCAAGACTGAGATGACCCGATTTCTGAACAAATGAAGAGGTCATGGATAAATAAATACTGCTATAAGCTATCGCTTTCTCCGATCTCATGCATTCGACATTTTGGCAAAAAATTACCTCAGATATCCAGATCGGTTGTCGATGTAAGGGCTTGTAGGCTTAACGCAGCTATTGCGTGGCTAGAATTTCGATTGTCTTGGCAGATGACGGCGAATAATCCGGACTTGTGCAAGAATCGACGCAGTTTGCCAGCCAATTCATTAGCACTACACCTTGCGAAAAATAAATAAATAAAAAATACGTGTACCGAAGGTAGACTTTTCTACCAACTTTTAATTTATTAATTAAGGCGGAAAGCCTTATATGAATCACTAAACACGAAATTTGACCGTCGGCGTCCCGCGTCGTCGGCGGCGTCTCGCGTCCTGCGGCGTCGGGGACGAGTGGTACAAACAATCATCATCACGTGATGACGTCACCATATGGCGTCATCATGACGTCACAAATTTTGGCGTGACGTGATGTGACGTAACGCCACATAATGCCGTTGTAGCGCCTTCCTTTGGGGGGCGAACCAAAACCGGATGGCGTGCGGCCTTCTGACAAGAAAAAAAAATTGGCCGCGTATCTGCGTGCTTCGCTGCAAATGCCGTCTAAAGACGATAGAAGAGGCGCTGCGTGAGATATGGACGCCATCTGGCAATACGTCGGGAAACATGAGTGCTGTGTTGCGGGCTGGTAGTCCCGGCGCAGCGGCAGGCGAAGACCGGCGGTGACCAACGCGACCGGTGGGGACGCCGGCCAGCCCGAACACGCTGTTTGGCGCGATGCGCCGAAGGAAAAGAAACGTCCGCACTCAACGAGTACTCTCCACATACTCTCTTACTTACACGTCGCCTGGGTAAAACAGGAATGCCAGAGCGGCGCCCCCTGTCATTCGTACAATGCAATACTGAACCGAAACCGAAACACAACATGAGCTTGTGCAGAGGGCACGGAGGAAGACAAATTTCAGCGCAGTCGCATTTTCAGCGCACCTTAAGAAACTAGGGTTGTAACATTGTAGGGCGAGTAGGGCCAGAAGGACCGTCACGACGAAAACCTGCCTCCTCAGTCGTATTCGCCTGGAACGTTGGTGTGGCTTCGCGTTCCCTCCTCCGCTCCTGGCCTTTCCACAAAGCTACTGCCTAAGTACGAAGGCCCCTACCGCGTCCTACGTCAAGCATCCCCAGTTAACTATATGATTGAGCCTGTTCAATCATCTACGGACCGCCGTTGTCGCGGCCGCGAGACTGTTCACGTCGATCGACTGAAGCCGCATTATGACCCACCAGTTGTACCTGTTCCTTAGGTCGCCAGGATGGCTCCTTTTCCGCGGGGGAGTGATTTGTAACATGGTAGGGCGCAGACAAGAACGCCTGCGAAAGAAGAAGACGAAGACGGTTGTTGTTGGCGCTCGCGCTTGCTCGGCTTGGACCGCTGATCGCTTCAGCTGTGGCAATCTTTTAATAAACGCGTTACTGTCTCAACGTTAAACGCATACCATCAAGGTCTTTAAAATTGCGTATCTATGTATTTTCTATTAAAGGAACACACCACCTAATACTTACCTAATGATGTTACGCTTCAGATATGCGTAATATTTACTTTTTGATCGACAACGTTCACAAGTATGAACAGCCGTACCAGTTCAAGATGGGTGGGCGGTAAGCAAGTGGTTCAACTTTGGCCGGTTGGCTGAATCGGGTGACGTGCCGACAAACAGAAAGACAGACAGACAGAAAGACAGACCAAAATTTCTGCGTTTAAGTTCCCCAAGAAAGACTATCGTCTTTAATAAAGACGGCGCTTCGCAGTGGCACGTGAAGCCACGGCTCGTGTTCCCTGCTGGCGTCGGTTCTGGTTCAGCCGTCTCGTTCCTTCGCTCCTGTGGCATAAGCCTACACCGTCATCGCATGCCATTGTTACGTGGTCAAATATGCCTCCGATCCTGGAGGTAGTGCGAAACAACGCTAGATGCACAAAGCTTTCGGAGGGTGGCGGGGCAGGATAAATACATCTAGGGAGCCTACATGACCGGCCATTCATTTAGGCTCCCTAATACGTCAACTGAGAAGAAAAAGAAGATTCATTTCGCCATCGAGTCGTCTTAGGTAAATGTGCAAGGGACCCTGAGATTTTTATTTATCGTAGCTTGCCTGCCTAGCCACCGTGGCGCCGCAGGCGCAAGACACAAAAGATTGAGGGTAAAGTACCCTATTTGAGAACTCTTAGCTCCAACGTGACCCAAAGTCAGCACACGCAAAGCGCTTTGGACCACCCAGCGTTTTTGGGGCCCCTATTCGGAAACTCCTTATTGTTAAATGCGAAGCATTTCTTAGGGAACCAAACAAACTTTGAATCTATCTATCTATCTATCTATCTATCTATCTATCTATCTATCTATCTATCTATCTATCTATCTATCTATCTATCTATCTATCTATCTATCTATCTATCTATCCACCTACGTCTGGGCGGTCACGTGGTCGTCTTTTTAGCTACCATATCCTCGCCGAGTGCCCCTTCAAGTCTCACGTGACATACGGTCATCGCTGACGCGCTCTTCGAAACAGCGGGCACTTCCGGTTGCCGCGAATCCGTGAACTCCGTGCTTCTCGGCTAACCGCTGTTGTTGCCGTGCCGGCCCGTGCTCCTACAAATCGTGCCGGTATGGACCATGTGTGGCGCGTACGCCTTCAAAGGATCGCCAACATGATGGACCCGTACGGTGACACGTGTCGCGTCTTTTCGTTTTTCCAGTCGGCGCTTTTGCAGCCAAGCATCGCACACTGATGTGTGAAAGCCATCGCAAAACACTGTCGGATTTAGTCCGCGCAGCTTATCAGACCGCTAGAATTGACTGTCCTGGTGCGCTACCGATCTGGCAGTTGTGACGGGCCGCAGCTGCCAATTCGCAAGCGCGCACACGTGGGCAATACGACGAAGAACGGCAAGGAGCGCGGGCAGCTGCTTGCAGACTAACCGGAAGTCGTAGGTCCTTGTTTGACCAATCGAAGCATCGCCTGCATACCGCATCACAGATTCAACATGTTCACACACACGTCATTAGGGAGACAGGAAAGGCCCGGAGAGGAGAAGGGATAGTTTCTTGGAACTTGCGGCGCGCCCGGGGCTTGTAGCGCTGCCACGTGTGGCATCGTTGATCGTGACGGCATTCTGCACACGATGCGCGTGTTTACTTAAAATGTTTGAAAAAAAATACCAGAGATGATTTAGGGGCCCTTTAAAGGTCGTCGCCCCACGCGCTGCGATGCGCGCGCGCCTCCACAGGGCGTAGTCGCTCGTGCGCGGGCGCTTACCTCGTGATGGGGGGTGGTTTGTACGTCTTGTGCTCTCACCGCAAGTTTGCGTTGAAGTTGCAGAGAGCACGAAGGTCACTTCGCTCACTGCAGCGGCCGCTTTTGCAAAAAGAGCGCGCTGCCCACACACAAATAAGTTACAACTGTGACAGTTCGCGCTCATCCTGTGCATACTTGTGCGTTCGTTTCGTGTGTCCTCCTTTGTGTTTGAGCGGCGCGCTTTAACTGTCGAGCTGTGACAATTGTTAGTTCGCGCTCATCCTGTGTATGTTCTTTCCGTGCGTCCTTTCAGCTCGAGCAGCGCGTTGCTAGTTTCGAGCTGCTTGCCATTCTTCGTGTGACATTACAATTTGTTGTTATAGCGTTCATTCCTTCGCCCTTGTGCCGAAACAATGCACAACAAACGCTCAACTACACCTGTGAAGACGCGTTTCACTTTCGTGTTATACCGATTTCTATGACAGAGGGGTCAGCCATGTTTTTTTTTTAATACAGGAGCTGTTTAAGCCGACCGTTATGCTGTGCAGAGCAAACAGAAATTATCATCATCATGAATCGGCTTGTGCTCTTCGTCCTCTTCTTCATCTTCTGTTTCGCTCCCGGAACACGTGCACTGCTTTGTCCGGCGTGGGATGCAATAACTCTGATGGGGGAGATAACGAGTACAGAGAAAGAAAGAGAACGAGAGAAAGGGAGGAAACACATAAAATATAGAAAGACCGAGAAGAAACATATGGAAAGAAGTAAGGTGGCAAATTGGGCCAGTTGGAACATACTGAACATGTTCAGCGCAATAATGAACACGTGCCCTTCCTTGTGTTTTCGTGTTCTTTTTGGCGCTGAACATGCTCAATATGGAAAGAAACCGACACAAAAAGGAGATAGAAAAAAATAGAGAGCAAGGCAGAAAGAGAACGAAAGAGAGAGAATCAAAGAAAGAGAGACAAAGACAATAGAGAAAGAAAGAAAGAAAGAAAGAAAGAAAGAAAGAAAGAAAGAAAGAAAGAAAGAAAGAAAGAAAGAAAGAAAGAAAGAAAGAAAGAAAGAAAGAAAGAAAGAAAGAAAGAAAGAAAGAAAGAAAGAAAGAAAGAAAGAAAGAAAGAAAGAAAGAAAGAAAGAAAAATAGATATAGACAGAAAAATAGATATAGACAGAAAAACAGGAATATAAATAAACGGAGACAAAAAAGATTGAAAATACACAAAGAGAAAAAGAGGGGAAGAAGGATAAGAATAAAGAGAAACAAGGCAGGCCCCGCAGCTCGGCACTTCCTTCAGGCTTGGAACTATTAGTACGAAGCTGGCTTAATTTTTTCTTTGCTGCAACCTATACAACTGAAAACGAATTGCTCATGCATTTCGAGCCTTACATTTGGTTCTTTTTGTACAAAGATAGGACATGACTTGCCACTGCGTGATTAGATATTTAATTACAGGCTAATTACGATAAATTACTTAAACTTGGTCGAAACTACGTATTACCTTCTTTTTTTTCGTGAAATATAATATCGAGGGGCTTTGAATTGTTTTGCGTAAATTTGATACATTTGCCGACGTGCGGCTCATCACATTTCCCGCCTGAAGGGACTACGATACAGCAGAGGGCTCAGAAAAAAAAGGGACGTCTTCTGCCACTTTAATATAAAAAAACAAGGATTTCAGCTATTTTCGCACCCACCTATAACTGGTAACGGGCCTCCACGACCGGGATTCGAACCCGCGAGCACGTTGTCATCGACAGGCTGTGATGATCACTGAATGCGAAGCGGCGAGTGCAGTTGAAGTGAAGGCCCGTAGCAAACAAATGCTATCGCCCACAAAGAGAAATCAGACCCTCCAGTATGCACGCGACTTTCCAGTCTGTACGGTGCAAAGCAGAGGTGCGAAGTTACGTCCCCGATGCTGCAAGGTCTTACACCTACTGACCGAGTGTCAAAGAACACATCCTTCTTGCCTTTTTTTTTTTCTTTCAACAGTCTCAAACTTTAACACCCTGCAGTACCGCCAGGGCATTCATTCCACCAGCTGTGATGACGTATTACTTACACCCTTTCGAATAAAGAAACTAAACGTCCCGCAGCTACATACATTACGAGTAGAATCGAGCCCGACGGTAAAACATTTACCGGGTGGCTTAACGGCTTGTTTTCTTAAAGACCACAGCTGACTCAACGAACACACCTGCTTCCCGGTGTGTATGAGGGGTGGGGGGAGGGGGGGGGCTTTCTTTATGTGCCGTCAAGAGTACCTACAACTTGCAATTTATAGCCTTCGGCTCTCCCATTGCCGAACGGCGCTCAGCCATCGCTCGTACAAAACACACTCTCCCATTATCGATTCGGAAAAACAAAAAGGAACGGCCTCAATGCACTCTCAAGCTCGTGTTCGTTCGTCTCCACGTTCGGCGACGCGGCACTTCTTTGCTAGCCGACCGAATGATCTCACTCTTGCCTTAACCTGCGATGAGTTACAGTATTTACGAGCATGGGCATTCTCACTTACTGTCATTACATTCAAGTTTCGTCTGTACAGCGTCTTACTTTCGATCGTTATTAATGTTACGGGGCGGCGAGAAGGCCGGGCTGAGCTGCGAGCTGCCCCAAGATTGACGAGCTTCCCACAAAGCCGGACAACTAAATGTGAGACACTCCATGTTGCACTTTCGTGGAATTTGGTCCAGAACGGACTTGATGGGGTTCCGCGTTGCGAAAACGATGCTTTCACCAAATTCGTGTGACCAGTGTTCGGCGGCGACGGAGCTTTGCGAGTTCCCGAATAAATGTAAAATGAAAGGCGTCCCTTTTCCAAACGCAATCGCCTGTACTCTTAGCCTGCAGTACCAGGTAAAATTGACGAACGCCTACTTGTCTGCCCGTGCTTTCCATCACTCAGTTTCTGTTAGAATTCGTACATTTCAAAAATTAATTATTTCTTGGGCTAATAACCACTCTTGCAAATGAATCGTCTATTGATCTTGTTGGGAGATAGCACTCTGTGTTATTAGAAATAAGCGCACTACGTGTCTTTGCGGGGCTTTTGCAATCATCCACGCGCGTGCCGTGCGCCCGTCGATGACTAGAACAACACGGCAAAGCCGACGCCAATGGGAACCGCGCGAGCCTGCTTGAGCGTCGGTATACTTCCTATCACAATAATAATCAGTTCATATTTCTTTATGCCTCCTTGCGCAGATTAGGCCTAACGCCTTACGACAATGAAAAAATCGCGCCATATCCACGAAGTGAATGATGATTGAGGAGCTGAGTCGGAGAAGGTCGGGAAAACCTGTGAATCTTCCGTACAAGTCATCTACCATCATATGAAGTCGTGACACACGTTGTTATATATACATATATACACAATCTTTTATTAATTTACAATTCTGATGAACCATATACACAATTTACAATTATATACAAATTGATGTATATACAAGAAATATCTAAGAGCGTCTGATTCACCATTGTCGACACTTCCAGACGCAACGCTCCTAATGTTCTTTCAACGTGAAAACTGCTCTCGAGGCGCACACGACAAAGTGACCCACAAAATAGCTGACCCACAAAATAGCTCGCCTGGCTGTCGACCGCGTTCTCCGCTCTCCCTGCGAGAATTAACGGCCAGGCTAGAGGGAAGACACGACGCGCGTAGCGTTCCTCTTCGCGTTCCACGACGCTATGAATGAATGGATGCAGGTTACGGCGCGGGACTTTGCCCCAGCTTAAGAACCTCGAGAGCCACCTCCTAAAAAGCATGGCAGCTTCGCACTAGTGGTGCCAAGCCTGATGGAAGAGCGGTGCTGGGAGGACTTCCCGGTTTTCTCTTCATTTCTTTCTTTCTTTCTTCTCTGTCTCTTTCTCTCTGTTTGTTGTATATCTTTTTTGTATCTGTTTCTTTCTATTCCTTTCTATTTCTTTCTTTATTTCTGTATATACCTCTCTTTCTCGCTCGTTCGTATCCCACTCCTCGGTCGCTTAATAGGATAGACCCCGACCACTTAAAGTCGTGCCCCAAATGCGGCCACGACTCATGTTCTTTCGACCACATGCTCTGGCTGTGATCAAGCCTTAATGCCTCTCCACCCTTCACGAAGGAGCAATGGGAGGAATCCCTGAAGAGCATCGACCTCCACACCCAACTCCAGGCCGTCCAGAGGGCCCACGACATCGCGACGGAACTTGGACTTCCAGTCCCATCGTGGGCGGAGCCACCAACTTGATCTGGGGGCCTCCGGCTCTCCAGATTCGAGTTCCTCAGGACTCCGATAAAGTTCTTGTCATGTCATGTCTATCTTTCGCTTTCTTTCTATGTCTTTTTCTCTCTGGTTCTTTCTTTCTTTTTCTTTGTTTCTCTCTATTTCTCACTTTCTTCCTCCTTCAGTTTTCATCTCTCTTTTATCTCCTTTTCGCGCCTGTTTCTTCCTATGTCTTTCTCTCTCCCTCTATCTTTGTCTCTGTCTTTATTTTAGGGTGATTCCACGTAAGATCGAACAATCGATGGCTGGTCGACCTCTCAAATTTATTTCAAAATTTTATATATTATTGCCTGATGAGTGGACAGAAGAGATCCGCTATTTGTTTTGCCGCAAAAAATTTTTTCGAAGCACAGGAAATCATAACGACGAAGAGGTGGAGTGGAGCGCTCATCCGCTCTGCTGTTTTGGTCAACTTTCGTTATGAATTGCACAAAATATATTAAAGTTAGGTAGCTGAAATTTCTTTACCTAAATATATGCATGTTTTTGCTTCTGCTCAGGTATTTTTAGTTTTTATGTGTAGTGCAAGTTTTTTTTATAAAAAACCTCAAAAATGGCCCAATTGGCAAAATTTTCTTTACTTTGAAGGTCTTTATCTCAAACAAGCCTTGTAGCAGAGCGACAAAAATTCCGCATTACGTTCTTCGCATGCTTATCTACCAAACTGCCAAATATTGTATTTATATAACTTTTCAGTAAAGAGATATGATCGGGCTAAGTTCAAGAAAACACCGAACAATGGAAACTTCTGACAATAAAAAAAACCCATTTTTTTAAATTTCTTAAACTTTGTCCACTTATTCTCCTCCACATCATCTTTCACAATCATTAAAAACATGTTGCATAATGTCGTTGCACTAATGTTTACGGCCCCTCCAATGAGACCCTTAGGCAAGGATGGGCAATTCGGACTTCTTGCCCAGCAAGTGTATAAAATGCAGGCAGGATTGAATTTCTTTTTATTAAAAGGCCAGCAGGTACCAAAAAAGGTGTCGCCGGCACTGAAGACGTTAATTTTGAAATTATTTGGTCACTGCAGCGGCCACGAGCGCGGAGCTACCGAGCAGGCGCGCGCGCACCCGAGATGCTCGTTGTAAGAGACGGCGCAGTGAGAGCTCGTTCTCGCGTCCTCAGACCAACTAAGTTCGAAACAGCAACAACTCTCGGGTGACTTGAACGCACGTGCACTGGAGCTTCGCTATTCTATCCGCCCTCTGTTCACATCTCAGCTAGGCGCTGATAACACGGCGGAGATGGAAGCAAGATGAAAACTCTATAAGGGAGCTATGAGCGCTCGCTTCACGCACGCTGCTGCCACAGAAACTGCGCTGCGCCAGTTGCGATCAGTGGAAAGCATGAACGTGGCGCTCCAGTGGCAAAGCAAAATATGGATTGTCAAAGGAAAGAAAATCAAAACTATCGGTAACCGGATGCGCTTGCCTATATTAGGTGTCGGCAGCAGACGGCCTGAACTGGCCGCGCGTACGGTGCGCTGTTCACACTTCATTCGGCGCGGATAGGTCTTGTGCTTTGCTCTTACTCTACACCTCCTGTGCGTCTCATGACGAGAAAGTATAGCTCTGAATTAGTCTGTTGTGGAGACTACCTTTCGAAGCACAAGAAGCTTAAAGGAGTACTGACACGAATTTAAAAAATTTCGGATTGTTGCTCTAAATAAAAATACTGGTGTCGAGAAACCTAAAACGACTATTGCGGTGCCTGGGAATGCATCGTATATATTTTATTTAGCGCCACCTTAAAAAGACACTTTCGGTTTCGATATCGAGGGGGTGGCTTCTCAGTGTCGTTTCATAGCAGTGTGACTTCACGGAGATACAGAAACTCGCGACGTACTAGCCTGAAATCCGCCATCTGCTCGTGGTGCAATAGAAAACGATGAGTGAATTGTCGTCCAGTGACCCTGACAGTGATTTCTACGATTTAGGCTGCATGCAGGACGACAAAACTCGCGAACTCGGTGGAACTGTCTTGACTCGTCGGGATAATGTCCTTGCAGTGTGGCTGGCTTGCAAATGCTCAGCGACGAAAACTTCAAAGTCAAATTAAAATATTTTATACGTGTTCTCCGACTCCAGTGTGTGGACAGCGTGGACAGTGCATACCAACGAAGCAAAAAATGTCCCTTTTGCGATGTCTCAAAATCGTGTCAGTACTCCTTTAATTATTACAAAGAAGCCAAAATTTCGCAGAGTTACCGACCTGGACATAAATGCTTTGAAGGAACGTTTAACGCCCGAAAGATCAGTGACTGTCAGTGAGACGGACTACTTGTGCTACGCGTGCTTTTGCTGCCACTGCAATGAAAGATCTTCACGGAACGCACAGTTTAACGATGACATTCTTATGCCCCCTGAAAAAGAAATCGACGCAATTAACCAGATCACTGCGACTACCGGTGCACGTGCGTTCAAGTCACCCGAGAGGTGTTGCTGTTTCGAACTCAATCGGTCTGAGGACGCGAAAACGAAACTCACTACGCCGTCTCTTACAACGAGCATCTCGGATGCGCGCGCGCCTGATCGGTAGCTCCGCGCTCGTAGCCGCTGCAGTGACCAAATATTTTCAAAATTAACGTCTTCAGTGCCGGCGACACCTTTTTAGGTACCTGCTGGCCTTTTAATAAAAAGAAATTCAATCCTGCCTGCATTTTATACACTTCCTGGGCAAGAAGTCCGAATTGCCCATCCTTGCCTAAGGGTCTCATTGGAGGGGCCGTAACTATTAGTGCAACGACATTATGCAACATGTTTTTAATGATTGTGAAAGATGATGTGGAGGAGAATAAGTGGACAAAGTTTAAGAAATTTAAAAAATGGGTTTTTTTTTAATTGTCGTCAGAAGTCTCCATTGTTCGGTGTTTTCTTGAACTTAGCCCAATCATATCTCTTTACTGAAAAGTTATATAAACACAAGATTTGGCAGTTTGGTAGATAAGCATGCGAAAAACGTAATGCAAAATTTTTGTCGCTCTGCTACAAGGCTTTTTTGAGATAAACACCTTCAAAGTAAAGAAAATTTTGCGAATTGGGCCATTTTTGAGGTTTTTTATAAAAAAAACTTGCACTACACATAAAAACTAAAAATACCTGAGCAGAAGCAAAAACATGCATATATTTAGGTAAAGAAATTTCAGCTACCTAACTTTAATATATTTTGTGCAATTCATAACGAAAGTTGGCCAAAACAGCAGAGCGGATGAGCGCTCCACTCCACCTCTTCGTCGTTATGATTTCCTGTGCTTCGAAAAAAATTTTTGCGGCAAAACAAATAGCGGATCTCTTCTTTCCACTCATCAGGCAATAATATATAAAATTTTGAAATAAATTTGAGAGGTCGACCAGCCATCGTTTGTTCGATCTTACGTGGAATCACCCTATATGTGTTTATTCCCTTTATTTCTCTCCATTTTTCTCTTTCTTACTGTCGCTTTCTTACCCTCTCTCTTTCCTTCTTACTCTCTCTCTCTCTCTCTCTCTCTCTCTCTCTCTCTCTATCACGTGTGTCACGTGCACCCCTTCGCCGAGTGGAGTTTTGGTTTAGCGCTCGCCCCTACTGTACTCGGTAAAGGGGCTTTCCCAGTTCTTGTGACGCATAGACACCAAGGCGGTTTTCTCCGGACACCAAAGTTCAAACGGTCGGCTTAAGCAGCTTCGCCGTTAAAATATGGGCCGTAGTTGGAGCAAATACAAGAATGTTTAAAAAAAATTCTTGAGTGGAATCTCTCGCAGCGCCTTACTGCCAAAGGTGAAGCCAGTGCTTGCCCCTCGTTTATCTAGCAAACATGGCGCTTTCGGAGGGTGTCCGCCTAGAGATCAAGTTGTTTTGATCTTTTAACTCTGGTTTAACAATAAAATAAGACAAAGTGGTTGCCGACGAAAATAACATATCGATGTCAGTATTGATGACTTGATCTCTGACAAAACTTGCCACGACTTTTGAAGGAAACCAGTAACACGAAGACACACGTCGAATAGTAGTTGTCCGGAAAAAAAACTGCCTTATTAAATTCGTAGGCCGTGTGACTAAAACGCTCATTTTACTTCACTACAGGCCTTTTCAACGGAGAGAAGAAACACCTCCATTTTCGCCTGTGGCATAGAAGTAGAAAGGCTGACGTCACAGCCTCGGCAGTGCATTCTTGAGGGGTCGCGCCTACTTATCAGAGCCCAGCGAGAATTATGGCAGCACCCTGGAAGCCGTCTGTGAAAAGGTTTTATCTTGATCCTCGTAACATGGCTGAGACCCGGCTTCACATATGAGGCATAATTACCTCTCCAGCGATTCTTTGTAAACCTCCTTGTCAAGAAGCATACACTCTCTGGAGTGCTGCTAGTGCACTTTACTTTTGCTTGCCTCATCTGTCGTCCATGGAGCGTATGGCTACAGTAGGCCTTCTAGAACACAGTACTTTGGCTATAGTATGACCCTAACGCGCATCGTCGCTTCTCAACAGCTTCGGCCGCAGGTTGTACATCGGATGGTTTTAGCAGTGTGCATTTAGGATGGCAAAGTAAAGGAAATGTAAATTCATCAATGCGCATACCAATGCTGCTCTCAGTATATGCTACGCACAGGCTTGCACACAACAAACTCCGAGACAATATGAAAAGCCATTGGTACGAGTAGGGTGGTCCGTTGTAGATACCAAAGGCGTTGAAGAGCCTAAACCTTCGGCTGCGCATGTATGAAGTTCCCTGTTGCCTCGATAGATCCGTACATGTAGAAAACGTTGCTCCTTGTGTCAGTCTATCAGCGTTCGCTCTGTCACGTGCCTGCGACAATAGGTCAGGGGCGTCCATCAGTTCGAGTCATGGCACCCGTCGCCTCTTGGACGCCTTCGGAGGCACTCGTCTTCGACGTTGTTGTCCCTACGGGGTCTAGTCCCGAGACTGTCGTCGATACTACGACCTCGATAGTTGGCCTCTCGGAGGTGTACTGCGTACAGCATCAGGGCGTTCAGAACTTCCAAGTCACCGTTAAGAGCATGGCCTCCATGTCTCCCATAGTCAATTCTGGCTGCTTGGTGATCGGCGGCGAGCGTGTTCAAGTCGTCCACGTTGGCCCTCAAGTGATCAAAGTCGCCTGCCTGTTCCTGCCATTGTCTGTCTCAAACGAAGCTCTCGTCCAGACCTTGTCTCCATACGGCAAGGTGCTCACTGTCACCAGTGGTTTGATCAGTGCGCGACGAGGAGTACTCAAGGCAACGCGCTTCATTCGCATGGAGATGAACGCCGCTAATCCTGTGCAGAACTACGTGCGCATCTCCAGTCATCGCGCCACGTTCTACTACCGCGGCCTCCAGCGTGTATGTCGAAGATGCGGTTCTAGTGATCATCTACGAGTCCAGTGCACAGCACCTTATTGTAGTAGCTGCGAGGTGTACATGGTCACGCAAGCGACGGACGTGGTCGCCTCTGCCGACGCTGTGGGGACGGCCACATCGCCGTCGTTTGCCCCGTCCGCCGCTTCTATTCAAACACTAACGCTGGGAATTCCCCCCACTGAAACCGGCGTCAGTAACGACGGCCTCGAAGGAAATGGAAGAGGTGACGGACACATTGTTGCCCTCAACTCTTCACGTTCCACCGAGCGAATCGCAAATGAAGGTTTGATTGTTGATGCGAAGCTATGCGCGTCGATCTCCCAACCGACACAGAAAACGTGCGCTTCCGTGGACGTAGAGTTACTGTATATGCTACCTTTAGGTAGCAGAGTGGCGCATCTGTCTTCCAACACCGCTAGCAACCATGCATTGCGGAGAAGCTGCCGCCTGGGCCAATTCTTTTATCTCTCGACGCTGCCGCTACAGCGAACTGAATTAACACTAGCCATCGACAGCCAATGCTTATCGCCGGTCTTCGACACGCCAGACAGGTTAATCGGTGACACGGTAGGCATGTCGCCTGCAAAAACTAAGTGCGACTTCACCGCATAGCTGTGGTTGCAAACCGGACCTATGCGCAACTCTGCTACCTAAAGGTACCATATACAGTGACTCTAGGCGGACGCAGCGCGCGCTCCGGCTAACGGTGTCTGCGTTCCTCCTGCACTTTCTGATGCTCTGTATTTAAAATGAGCCTAGTTCTCAGGCTGCTGCTCTTCCTGTATTCCCTGTAACACCTGCTTTACGGCACGACAGTGCGTATTTATCGGGTGCTCAGGGGGATATCGCAGCCTCAGCAGTCATTGCTACTCGAACTGATACACTGCACGGGCCGTGATTCTCGGCCCGGGCCCGGCACTCGTTGAACTTCACCTGCCCGTAGGCCGTTCTGACCGTAGGCCGTTCCAGGGATACAACTAGTATCTGCGTAATACCAAAAGAGCAATGGTGGCCTGTCAGCTCAGAACTCAATTCTCCACCGGCTTTTCGCCATAAACTGACCATGACCCAAGTTGACGCAAAAGAAAGTTGTTAAAACGGAGGACAGACGTATAAAAAAAGTGGGCAGCGATGGAAGGCTTGAAGCCACCGAATCCACGTTGAGTATCCTCACCGCAGATTGGGTTTCTGACCCGACCTGTGCGCCCCTCTAAGCACACAGGCACACTAAGGAGCCCCGCCGCCCACCGACAGCAGGTTGTGACACCCACTGCCTCCCTGAGCCATTCCAGCCGAGTGTTTTTGGCACAAGGCCATGGGTCAGGTGATGATCACTAGGTTATTTGGGGTATGTATGCTTGGTGAATACGTTCGGCTATTGTGAGCACTGTGGACTATAAGGCAATGAACACTGTGTTCTGAGATAGCGGCAAGGTAATGCATAAACGCTGAACTATCATTGGCCAATTCTGCTAAG
Source organism: Rhipicephalus sanguineus (assembly GCF_013339695.2). NCBI lineage: Eukaryota > Metazoa > Arthropoda > Arachnida > Ixodida > Ixodidae > Rhipicephalus > Rhipicephalus sanguineus. The sequence continues at coordinate 68,536,905 of NC_051184.2, read as the reverse complement.
TGAATACGTGTACTTAGGGGAGACACGGACATCACCGAAAGCCGAGATGTGAACTGAGGTTAACAGCTGCGTGTAGATTCTACCAACAACGGTCCTCAGAAACGATGGTCACCGCCGTCACCACTATTAGCAGAGCACCACCCGACAAATATCATTAAACGGCCGTTCACAATAAAGATTCCTTGCGAGTTAACGCTTGTCCGGTGTTTGAGGTTTCTTCTTGTCTCATATTGAAAATGCGCTTTCGAGTATTAACGCGGTAGCGTTAAAGAGCTCTTTTCACAGAAATTGCGGTGTCGGCGTCGTTGGTTGCGAGTGAAAAATCAGCGTTGTCCGTGAGCGGAAATTCGATACATATGCAAATAAATAATAAAGTAGGGCAGCTCCGCACTAGTGCTGCGAAGACTGAAGTAGAAACGCAGCTAATGGCGTTCCCCTGGTCCTCACTCTCACCTCCCAATTTCTTTCTTTCTTCCCCTATATGTATATATATATATTTTTTCTTTCTCGGTCTTTCTATCTTTCTTTGTATATCTTCCATTTCTCTCTATCACCGTATTTCTAGCTTCCTCTTCCTATCTTTTTCTCTCGTTCTCTATATAATTATCTCTCTTTCTTGGATTGTCTCTTTCTCTCCATCTTTTTCTTTCTGCCTTTCGTTCTCTCTGTTTCTTTCTATGGTTTTTTACTCTCTCCTCCATTCCTGCCCCTCACCCTCACATCTGTCCTCCTCTCCCTCACTGCCCTTTCCCACTATCTTGCTATACTGTACTATACAAGGCTATGCTGTGCTCTTTTTGATGGGTCGCGCCTATTTAGCAGAACCCAGAGAGGATTATGGCGGCGCCCAGGAAGCTGTCTGTGAAAAGGTCTAATGCTAACGATTTATCTTGCCCCTCGTAACGTGGCAGAGGTCCTGCTTCGCATATGACGCATAATTACCTCTCCAGCAATTCTTTGTAAACCTCCTTGTGTAGAAGCATACTTTCGCTAGAGTGCTTCTAATACACTTTACCTTTGCTTGCCTCTTCTGTCCTCCATTGAGCGTATGGCTACAGTAGGCCTTTATAGAACACTGTAGTATGGCTCTAACGCGCATCGTCGCTTCGCAACAGCTACGTTCGCAGATTGTACATCGGCTGGTTTTAGTAGTGTGCATTTAGGCTGGCAAAGTAAAAGAAATGTAAATTCATCGATGTGCATACCAATGCTGTTCTCTGTGTATGCTACACACAGGCTAGCACACAACAAACACCGAGAAAATATCAAAAGCCATTAGCACGAGTAGGGTGGTTCGCTGTAGATATCAAAGGCGTTGAAGACCCTAAACCTTCGGCTGCGTATGTATGGAGTTGCTTGGTTTTTTCTTCAGGTCTTCCACTGACCGTAGTCTACGCCGGATCCGTACATGTAGAGAACGTTGCTCCTTGTGCCAGTCTAACAGCGTTCGCTCTGTCACGTCCCCGCATGTTGCATGTAAGGGCGTCCATCAGTTCGACCCGTCGCCTCTTGGACGCCTTCGGAGGCACTCGTCTTCGACGTTGTTGTCCCAACGGTGTCTAGTCCCGAGACCATCGTTGATGCGATGGCCTCAACAGTTGGCCTCTCAGAGGTCTACGGCCTACAGCATCAGAGCGCTCAAAATTTCCATGTCACGATTAAGAGCATGGCTTCCATATCTCTCATCGTCAATTCTGGCTGCTTGGTGATCGGCGGCGAGCGTGTTCAAGTCGTCCCCGTTGACCCTCAAGTGACCAAAGTCGCTTGCCTGTTCCTGCCATCGTTTGTCTCCTACGAAACTCTCGTCCAGACCTTGTCTCCATACGGCAAGGTGCTCACTGTCACCAGTGATTTGATCAGTGCGCGACGAGGAGTACTCACGGCAACGTGCTTCATTTGCATAGAGATGAACGCCGCTATTCCTGTGCCAAACTACCTGCGCATCTCCGGTCATATCGTGCCACGTTCGACTACCACGACCTCCAGCGTGTATGTCGAAGGTGCGGTTGTAGTGATCATCTACGAGCCCCGTGCACAGCACCTTACTGTAAACGCTGCGCGGTCACGCAAGCCACGGATGTGGTCGCCTGTGCCGACGCAGTGGGGACGGCCACCCCGCCGTCGTTTGCCCCGTCCGCCGCCCTTATTCAGACGCTAGCACTGGGAATTCCCCCCACTGAAACCGGCGTCAGTGACAACGACAGCCTCGAAGGTCATGGAAGAGGCGACGGATACTTTGTTGGCCTCAACTCTTCACGTTCCACCGAGTGAATCACAATTGAAGGCTTGGTTGTTGATGCGACGCCATGCGCGTCGACCTCCCAACCGACACCGAAAATGTGCTCTTCGGCGGACGCAGAGCGCGCTCCGGCTAACGGTGTCGGCGTTCCTCCTGCACTTTCTGATGCTCCGTATTTAAAATGGGCCTAGTTCTCAGGCTGCTGCTTTTCCTGTATTCCCTGTGACACCTGCTTTACGGCACGACAGTGCGTCTTTATCAGGTGCTCAGTAGGATATCGCAGCCTCAGCAGTCATTGCTACTCGAACTAATACACTGCACCGGCCGTGATTCTCGGCCCGGGCCCGGCACTCGTTAAACTTCACCGGCCCGAACCCGGTCCGGTGATTCAAAGCGAGACCCACGCCCGGCCAGGCCCGAACACGAGAAAAAATTTCACCTACCCGGCCCGGTACGGCCCGGTCAGACCGCCGATCGGGCCCGACAGGGGCCCGAGCCAATAATCTAGGTGGTATTCACCGAACATGCTATCGACAGCAAGGCGTTTTAAATATCTAAGTTTTGTTGCCGCATGCTACGCTAACAAGAATGGATTTAGAGGGCGCCACAAGGCAGATGAAGGGACGAATGATCCCACGAACACAAAAGGCATCCATCCGAACACAAGCGCTTAATCCATGCATCCGTACCAACTCGCCCAATTGTCAGTGCTAACAAGTATGCTTTAATCTACGGCAATTCCGTGTACGTAACAGTTGACCGGACACACTGGGTGCGATGAACGGTTATTCGGCAGTGGTATACTGCACCTGTTTTTTCTGCAAATACAATGGCAATCATTAAGAGCGTTAGGTAGCAGACGTTGTAACAAGAAAAGTGTTTTGTACATTGAGTTCAGTTTCAACAGGAAGCGCAATAACAACAGAAGAGGCAGCGAACACGACGTTCTGTTCACTTCGTTTTTATTGCGCTCTCTATTGAAATTTAAAGCATGCTTTATCAAGAAACCCAATGGTACACCTTTCGGGATATGTAGCCCCTGTTTTCAGCATAGTAGCACCTTGCCACAGCACGAGAAATAGAGGGGAAAAGTCAAATTTATAACCTTTGTTGTGAATACGCTCACCTAGATAGAAAATGTAACGAACTCCGTGCACCACGTGTACTTTTCGAAATACGTATAAACAGCCCAAAGAAATAAAAAACTATTTGTCATAGCATTCTTTCCAAATACCTATATCACCCCACTGCTAGTATATACAGTCTATAAGTTTTTTTGTGGCATAGTTTACAGTTTATTTCTTCACATGTTATTCCGCGAAAAGTGAAATCATCAAGAGATTCCGGCCGTATGCACACCATGCGCTGTTGCATGGATATCCTACCGCACTAAAGTTTTTTAACTGCTTGTGCTAGCCACAGGGGGAGCACAAAATCTGCCTTGCGAAAGCTGTCCATCTCATCCCTTCATTTCTCTCGTTCCCGAACGTCGTGCCACTCTTCAATATCTTCTATAAAACTTCTCTGTGAGGGCTTCTCCTCGCAGGTTTCAGCAGTGCATGTTAAGCACGGTTTGTACTGTGCTCATTTTTTTTTTCATATTATAATGCTGTATGTCTTGCTAACGATGCTGTGCCGGAAGTTGGCGATTGGACTACGCGGGTAGGACTGGCAGGATATGGATGCAGAGATTTCGATCTATTTTTGGGGTTTGTTCCAATTTGGCAATAAAGCGCGAATAAGCTTCCCGATTATTACTCACTTCGTGCATTATGGTTCGTGGTAAGGGAACTTCTCCCGACGCGGAATTCGCAATAATCTTTTTTCAAGCCAGGTATAATAGTCAAGCGAATATACGCGAATATAATAGTCAAGCGAATATACTAAAAGAGGCTGCGAATATCTATGTCGCGTAACATCACTCACATGACCACTGGGAGCCTGACGGAGCCACGAAAAAAAAGTCTGTACACTGATTCTACATAATTCGCGCAGACCTTTCGTTTTAGAAGACTGCTGGAACTTTCAAGAACGTTACCCCGCTTTGGCGCTCTGTGATCGCTCTTCCGATGATAAGTTATAGACATAAATTTATTAGAGCACATTTATTACTGCGATTACAAAATAACATTGTGAATATAAAATAATAGCGAATGCAATTAATAAAGCGCAGAATAATGAGATGTTAACTGTGTAATCGCCATGGTCTATTTACTTTTAGCTGGCCCGTTTCAAATAAATCAAGCAGCCCCACATGCAAGAAGCAAAAGCAGTTTAGTACTTTCACGTCATAAGCCTCCTCCAAATAGCTTGCGTCACATAAAAAATGCGTTTTTCCGAGATAAAGTATGCGAAACATGTGTGTGCGCACAACGTCTGTGGAACAATTTTAAGAACTGAGCAGAGTCCAAGCCCGGCCCGACCCGAGCCCGCCACCTCAAACCCGGGACAGACCCTAAGCCCGGAGCTTGAGTCCCGAGCCCACCATGAAAACTACTTTACCCTGCCCGGCCCAGCTGACGGACCGGGCCCGGGTTTTCGGGCACGCCCGAGCCCGTGCAGTGCTGTATGCCAGACGACACACGAACCTGCACCAGAGCTTGACAATCACCCGCGATATGGCGCAAAGGGCCCACAGGCGCACTTTTAAAGGGCATCGCCCCGCCGTGTGGCCGTGTTACGTCGCGCTTATGTATGTATAGTGGAGCCGGAGGGCGTCCGCACTTTGGCTTTTCTTGCGGCACGGTTCAGGTCTCCACCGAGAAGCGAAGCGAGGCTAGAGATTGGGAAGGCGATATGAACACGGTCCGATTACGCTATCGCATTTTACTCTCGAAAGCGAAGCTCAATCTTCCTCCAAGTTTTTGTTTGGTTCATGAAATCTAGTCGCGATGCCATCGGTAGCTAGAATTTCACCTATCTATATCAAGGAGCGAGAGCAGATTTCCAATGAGGCCTTGCTTTGTATTCTCCTTATAACTATGCAGACTGACGGTGCCGTGCCACTCGGTTACCTCTTAGCACTGCATCGTATTGAAGCGCCCGTGCAGTGCGACATGTCTCTATTTTTCCGAGAGAATAAACACCTTTATTTACAAGGCAGCTAAGGGGCGGCGCCCTATATTCCAAGATTTCCTGAGTTCAAGAAGCGTCCTGGGCCCTTGCGACCAGCCATAGCTGATTCTCGATGTTGGTCTCTCTCTCTCTTTCTCTCGCTCTTTTCGTCAAAATAAAAACGCACTAACAGTTCTGACCGTAGGCCGTTCCAGGGATACAACTAGTATCTGCGTAATACCAAAAGAGCCACGGTGGCCTGTCAGTTCAGAACTCAATTCTCCACCGGCTTTTCGCCATAAACTGACCATGACCCAAGTTGACACAAAAGAAAGTTGTTAAAACGGAGGACGGACACATAAAAAAAGTGGGCAGCGATGGAAGGCTTGAAGCCACCGAATCCACGTTGAGTATCCTCACCGCAGATGGGGTTTCTGACCCGACCTGTGCACCCCTCTAAGCACACAGGCACACTAAGGAGCCCCGCCGCCCACCGACGGCAGGTTGTGACACCCACTGCCTCCCTGAGCCATTCCAGCCGAGTGTTTTTGGCACAAGGCCATGGGTCAGGTGATGATCACTAGGTTATTTGGGGTATATGTGCTTGGTGAATACGTTCGGCTATTGTGACCACTGCGGACTATTAGGCAATGAACACCGTGCCCTGAGATAGCGGCAAGGTAATTCATAAACGCTGAACTATCATTGGCCAATTCTGCCTAGTGAATACGTGTACTTAGGGGAACACGGACATCACCGAAAGCCGAGATGTGAACTGAGGTTAACAGCTGCGTGTAGATTCTACCAACAACGGTCCTTAGAAACGATGGTCACCGCCGCCACCACTATTAGCAGAGCACCACCCGCAGGGGCGTAGCCAAGGGGGGGTTCAAACACCCCCCCCCCCCCCGAAATTTTTCAGTTTTGCTTGCGTAATATACACGCACACATAGAAACACACGCACGAACATACATAAAGTATGGTTGAACCCCCCCCCCCGAAAAAAATTTCTGGCTACGCCCCTGACCACCCGACAAATATCATTAAACGGCCGTTCACAATAAAGATTTCTTGCGAGTTAACGCTTGTTCGGTGTTTGAGATTTCTTCTTGTCTCATATTGAAAATGCGCTTTCGAGTATTAACGCGATAGCGTTAAAGAGCTCTTTTCACAGAAACTGCGGTGTCGGCGTCGTTGGTTGTGAGCTAAAAATCAGCGTTGTCCGTGAGCGGAAATTCGAGAAAATGCAAATAAATAATAAAGTAGCGCAGCTCCGCACTAGTGCTGCGAAGACTGAAGTAGCAACGGAGCTGGTGGCGTTCCCCTGGTCCTCACGCTCACCTCCCTGTTTCTTTCTTTCCTTCTTTCTTTCTTTCTTTCTTCCCCTCTGTATATATATTTCTCTTTCTCGGTATTTCTATCTTTCTTTGTCTATCTTCCATTTCTCTCTATCACCGTATTTCTAGTCCAAAGGTTTCACAGCGCATACAACGAGGACGAGCAAAGAAGAGACACACACAGCGCTGAACTTACAACTGGCTTTTTATTTTCCTGCCACGGCAATATATATGCGCATTTTTACAGGAAAAAAGGAAGAACAGAGCAGACGAGGTATACAAAATCAGTCAAAGGAACAGCAACCCATTATCGTTATCACATGTTTTGAGATAAAAATTCACTTTCCTTGCTCGAAAGAGCAAGCGACGCAACACTGATACACTTTTCACCACGTTTCAAAATTTCCTGGGCTTCTATGATTTCGCGCGCTATCCTATTTTTGTTTCTCGCGAGCACACGTGTGTGATCGAAAAGAGGCCGGCACCCACAATCCCGACAATGAATTCCTAAATGCCCACTGATAGCCCTGTTTACATTGTACCGGTGTTCCTTAAGACGTTCATTAAGGCACCTTCCGGTCTGCCCGACATATTCACTGTGACAAGATAGCGGAATACAATACACGACGCTATCTTCACACGGGACGAACCTATCTTTATGCTTGGTGGTGCACATTTTTCGAGGTCTTGCTTCAGAATTCACCTGACGGCACATTGTAAGAATCTTGGCGGGGGCTGAAAAAACAACGTTTACACCAGCTCGCTTGACAACCCGCTTCATGTTGTGGCTAATTTGATGCAGGTACGGGATTATTGCGACTTTTTCTCGCACTTGCGTTGCCTCACCGGATATTGCAGTAGAACGAATAGAATTCTTGATAGTTTTTAAAGTTTTTTCCGCCACGGACCTTAATACATCGCGAGAGTAGCCTGCACATTCTAAGCGCTCGACTTGTTTGGTGAAACTGGACGACACAGTGTGGGCACAGGATTTTGTCAGCGCATTCTTAAGGCACAAACCGGCAATGCTTCTTTTTACCAGCCTGGAGAGAGCTGAATTGAAGGGTATAGTATGGCCTTACTACCTCGCGGGGCGTAGGACCAACAAACATGTGACGCCATGAAGTGCAATTCAAGGTCTAGGAATCTTAGCCGGTCATCTCGTGGGCATTCTATAGTGACATCAAGATGGCGTAGGCATTCACTGAACAACCCCACAGCTTCCGTGACATTTTCATCAAAAGAACCGTTTTCAGGGTCTAAAAACAACAAATAATCATCTACATATCGAAAAATTCTGCAAACTTTTGAATTGTCATTGCGCGCTTGGAGCAGTCTGTCGCACTGTGCTAAAAACAGGTCGCTCAATAAAGGTGCTAGGGATGACCCTATACATACACCGTTTTTCTGGATATACGTAACATTTTTTAGAGACACAAAGGTTGATTTTAGATATGTGCTTAGCAGTTCTAGGAACCCACTAGCTGTCATCCCGGTAGTGTTTTGGAATGCCACGACACCATGTTTGTCAATATATTGCTCAATACAAAGAAGTAGGGCATCCTGCGGTAGCGAATAATACAAGTCTTTAACGTCAATTCAGCACGCTAGGTACCCTTTGTCCGAGTTAGTTTTTAAGAAGTCAATGACTTCTGTCGAGTTTTTTACCAGGAAAGGATCGTCAACATTTAAAATGGCTAGCTTTTCTTGCAAAAAGTGGGCCACAACTTTTTGCCAGGTGCCCCATTCTGATACTATTATCCTGAGCGGCATTTCAGGTTTGTGGGTTTTTATGCTGAAAAAGACATCCAACGAAAGCTTTTTTGCTTTTGTGATGCTTCGATGCAGTTTGTCTAACTTCATATCTTGGCACAGTTTGCAAGCTGCCCTTTTCACCTTTTCAAGAGAAGTGTGTGTCTCTTCTTTGCTCGTCCTCGTTGTATGCGCTGTGAAACCTTTGGATTATGCTGCACCAACTAGCCCAACACTCAACCTTCGTATTTCTAGCTTCCTCTTCCTACTTTTTTCTCTCGTTCTCTATATAATTATCTCTCTTTCTTGGATTGTCTCTTTCTCTCCATCTTTTTCTTTCTGCCTTTCGTTCTCTCTGTTTCTTTCTATGGTTTTTTACTCTCTCCTCCATTCCTGCCTCCTCACCCTCACATCTGTTCTCCTCTCCCTCACTGCTTTTTCCCGCTCATTTGCTATACTGTACTCCACAATGTTACGCTGTGCTCTGCTAGCGTGCCTGGATAGTCGGGTCGTTTAAGACACTCGCCTTCGGATGGTCTGTACGCTGCTTCTAATTTCGCCTTGCGAAGAAATTTTCTCCCCTACAATTTCTCTTTCGATGTTTACGAGGGCGGTCCGATAAGTACTTAGCCTTCAAAAGAAAAACGAAAATTTTGGAATGGTGTCGATTTAATTGTCAACATCGTCCCCTTTCAACTCTATACACTTGACCCAGCGATCCTCCAACTTCTTGATCCCGTAAAAAAAAATACGTTTTCTCCTGAGCTGCAAAGCAGGCTTCTGTGGCGGCGATAACTTCTTCATTCGACTCAAATTTTTGTCCGGCGAGTGACTTTTTCAAGTTCGGAAACAAGAAGAGATCACTCGGGGCCTAATCTGGAGAATACGATGGATGGGGCACCACTTCGTAGCCCAGTTAGACGAACTTGTCCGTGGCGATGGCGCAGGTGTGAGCTGGCGCGTTGTCATGGTGGAAGAGCACCTTTTTTTTCACCAAATGTGGCCGTTTTTTTCGCAATTCGGCGTCGAATCGGCCCAGAAATTCGGCGTAGTAAGGTCCTGTCACCGTTTTACCCTTCTCAAGGTAGTCGACGAAGATCACACCTTGAGAATCCCAGAAAATGGCGGCCATCACCTTTCCGGCCGATGCGACAGTCTTCACCTTCTTCGGAGCAGGTTCTCCGGGTGCAGTCCACTGTTTCAACTGTTCTTTGGTCTCTGGTGGTATACCAGTGGAGCCATGTTTCGTCGACGGTCACAAAACGACGCAGGAACCCCTTCGGATTACGCTTAAACAGCTTCAAACACTGCTCTGAAGTGGTCTCACGGACGCGCTTGTTGTCCGGAGTGAGCAAACGCGGCACCCATCGCGCCGACCGCTTTCCCATGCCCAAAATTTCATGCAGGATATAATCCACGCGGTCTTTTGAGATGCCTACTGTCTCAGCTACCTCGCGCATCTTCAGTCGGCGGTATGCCAATACGAGGTCGTGGATTTTTGCCACGTTATCGGCCGTGGTAGCCGTTTGCGGGGCCCCTGGGCGAGGCTCATCAGAAACCGACGTGCGACCATGTTTAAACTCATTGAACCAATTTTTGACGGTTGCCATCGAAGAAGAAGACTCACCGTAGACGGCATGCAGTCGCTCTTTGATTTCGCTGCGCGATTTCTCTTCCAAAAACAAGAATCAAATCACCGACCGATATTGCTCTTTTTCCTTTTTTAACGGACACACGAAAATCACCTGCTTTCTCAAGCGGTCAAAACAAAACCGCGAGCCCGATTCGACTGCACCTTTGCATGTGTCCCTCTAAGAGAGCGTACTCAACCTCGGTATATGTCTCATGCGATAGCGTCGCGCTCTCGCGGTGAGGCTAAGTACTTATCGGACCGCCCTCGTATTTCTCTTTCTTTCTTTCTCTCTATCTTTCCTTCTCTCTCTCTGTAATAGCCACCTTACACGTCAGAGTTATTGCATCCCGTGCTGGAGAAATTGGCGCTTCTGTTTTGGGAGCAAAGCAGGAGGTGAAGACAACGATGAAGAAGAGGACGAAGAAAGCGCGTCCCGGTTCATGATAAGCTTTTTGGTGACACTGCACAAACTACGGCGAGCTAGAACAGCTTAGCTGTTAAAATGTTCGGTTCATGTGAGAATCGAACCCAGGCCTCCTGCATCGCAAGCAGGTGTTCTACCACAAAAAACGCCACTGGTTGAAACTAATATTGAAGAAACAAAATGTGAAGCATTTCTTAGCGAACTTCTGCGACCTTGAGCCTATCTATCTATCTATCTATCTATCTATCTATCTATCTATCTATCTATCTATCTATCTATCTATCTATCTATCTATCTATCAATCTATCTATCTATCTATCTATCTATCTATCTATCTATCTAGCCGCCTACGACTTTGTGCTCTCCTGTCCGTTTCGTTAATGGGACGTATACGAAGATCGATATCCCACAACATGACTGTATGACGCACGTAAATGATAGGTCATAACTTGAAAATCACAACATGCATGTCATCAACGGCATGATTTACATGCCACGGTCTTGGTTCTCTAGCGGCCGTTTCGTAAACTTGATATATACCAAAATTGGTATGGCGTCACGACATTTTCTGAAAAACATAAGTGACAGGTCCTATCGCGCAAATAATGACAAGCATATCATGTACAGCATAATTTACATGACATGGTCACGGGGCACTCGCGACCGTTTAACTACGTGGATATATACCAAAATTGGTACGACGAAGCATTTCTGTATGGCGAACATAAATTACTGCTGTTAACATGAAATCATCACATGCGTGTCATGTACGATATGACATACAGGCCCCGCTCATGGTGCGCTTGCGGCCGTTTCGCTATCTAGACATGTCAGATTTGGTATTGCGTGAAGTGACTGTATGACGAATATAAAACCATGACATGCATGTCGTGTAGGGGACGATTTACGTGTCATGCTCATCGTGCGCTTGTGACCGTTTCGCTATCTAGACATGTCAGATTTGGTATTGCGTGAAGTGACTGTATGACGAATATAAAACCATGACATGCATGTCGTGTAGGGGACGATTTACGTGTCATGCTCATCGTGCGCTTGTGACCGTTTCGCTATCTAGACATGTCAGATTTGGTATTGCGTGAAGTGACTGTATGACGAATATAAAACCATGACAGCATGTCGTGTAGGGGGACGATTTACGTGTCATGCTCATCGTGCCTTGGACCGTTTCGCTATCTAGACATGTCAGATTTGGTAATTGCGTGAAGTGACTGTATGACGATATAAAACCATGACATGCATGTCGTGTAGGGGACGATTTACGTGTCATGCTCATCGTGCGCTTGTGACCGTTTCGCTATCTAGACATGTCAGATTTGGTATTGCGTGAAGTGACTGTATGACGAATATAAAACCATGACATGCATGTCGTGTAGGGGACGATTTACGTGTCATGCTCATCGGGCGCTTGTGACCGTTTCGCTATCTAGACATGTCAGATTTGGTATTGCGTGAAGTGCTGTATGACGAATATAAAACCATGACATGCATGTCGTGTAGGGGACGATTTACGTGTCATGCTCATCGTGCGCTTGTGACCGTTTCGCTATCTAGACATGTCGTGTAGGGGAGATTTGGTATCGTGCGCTTTGCGTGAAGTGACTGTATGACGAATAAAAACCATGACATGCATGTCGTGTAGGGGACGATTTACGTGTCATGCTCATCGTGCGCTTGTGACCGTTTCGCTATCTAGACATGTCAGATTTGGTATTGCGTGAAGTGACTGTATGAATATAAAACGAATATAGGGGAAAACCATCGTGCGCTTGTGACCGTTTCGCATGCATGTCGTGTAGGGGACGATTTACGTGTCATGCTCATCGTGCGCTTGTGACCGTTTCGCTATCTAGACATGTCAGATTGGAATATAAAACCATATTGCGTGAATCGTGCGCTTGTGACTGTATGACGAATATAAAACCGAATATAAAATGACATGCATGTCGTGTAGGGGACGATTTACGTGTCATGCTCATCGTGCGCTTGTGACCGTTTCGCTATCTAGACATGTCAGATTTGGTATTGCGTGAAGTGACTGTATAGGGGAATATAAAACGACGTGTCATGCATCGTGCGCTTGTAGGGGACGACCGTTTCGCTACGTGTCATGCTCACATGTCTTGTGATTTGCTATCTAGACATGCAGATTTGGTATGAATATAAAACCATGACGCATGAATATAAAACCATGACATGTAGGGGACGATTTACGTGTCATGCTCATCGTGCGCTTGTGACCGTTTCGCTATCTAGACATGTCAGATTTGGTATTGCGTGAAGTGACTGTATGACGAATATAAAACCATGACATGCATCGTGCGCTTGTCGTGTAGGGGACGATTTACGAATATAAAACCATGTCATGCTCATCGTGCGCTTGTCGTGCTATCGCTCATCGTGCTTGTGACGTGAAGTGACGTTTCGCTATCTAGACATGTCAGATTTGGACCGTTTCGTATTGCGTGATTGCGTGAAGTGACTGTATGAATATAAAACGAATAGGGGACGATAATGCTCATCGTGCGCTTATGCATGTCGTGTAGGGACGATTTACGTGTCATGCTCATCGTGCGCTTGTGACCGTTTCGCTATCTAGACATGTCAGATTTGGTATTGCGTGAAGTGACTGTATGACGAATATAAAACCATGACATGCATGTCGTGTAGGGGACGATTTACGTGTCATGCTCATCGTGCGCTTGTGACCGTTTCGCTATCTAGACATGTCAGATTTGGTATTGCGTGAAGTGACTGTATGACGAATATAAAACCATGACATGCATGTCGTGTAGGGGACGATTTACGTGTCATGCTCATCGTGCGCTTGTGACCGTTTCGCTATCTAGACATGTCAGATTTGGTATTTGCGTGAAGTGACTGTATGACGAATATAAAACCATGACATGCATGTCGTGTAGGGGACGATTTACGTGTCATGCTCATCGTGCGCTTGTGACCGTTTCGCTATCTAGACATGTCAGATTTGGTATTGCGTGAAGTGACTGTATGACGAATATAAAACCATGACATGCATGTCGTGTAGGGGACGATTTACGTGTCATGCTCATCGTGCGCTTGTGACCGTTTCGCTATCTAGACATGTCAGATTTGGTATTGCGTGAAGTGACTGTATGACGAATAAAACCATGACATGCATGTCGTGTAGGGGACGATTTACGTGTCATGCTCATCGTGCGCTTGTGACCGTTTCGCTATCTAGACATGTCAGATTTGGTATTGCGTGAAGTGACTGTATGACGAATATAAAACCATGACATGCATGTCGTGTAGGGGCGATTTACGTGTCATGCTCATCGTGCGCTTGTGACCGTTTCGCTATCTAGACATGTCAGATTTGGTATTGCGTGAAGTGACTGTATGACGAATATAAAACCATGACATGCATGTCGTGTAGGGGACGATTACGTGTCATGCTCATCGTGCGCTTGTGACCGTTTCGCTATCTAGACATGTCAGATTTGGTATTGCGTGAAGTGACTGTATGACGAATATAAAACCATGACATGCATGTCGTGTAGGGGACGATTTACGTGTCATGCTCATCGTGCGCTTGTGACCGTTTCGCTATCTAGACATGTCAGATTTGGTATTGCGTGAAGTGACTGTATGACGAATATAAAACCATGACATGCATGTCGTGTAGGGGACGATTTACGTGTCATGCTCATCGTGCGCTTGTGACCGTTTCGCTATCTAGACATGTCAGATTTGGTATTGCGTGAAGTGACTGTATGACGAATATAAAACCATGACATGCATGTCGTGTAGGGGACGATTTACGTGTCATGCTCATCGTGCGCTTGTGACCGTTTCGCTATCTAGACATGTCAGATTTGGTATTGCGTGAAGTGACTGTATGACGAATATAAAACCATGACATGCATGTCGTGTAGGGGACGATTTACGTGTCATGCTCATCGTGCGCTTGTGACCGTTTCGCTAT